>NC_056731.1:142369477-142621977 GCF_019279795.1 Protopterus annectens
TAAGAAAATGTATAGTGATGTGGTTAAGGGCTGGAGGCATTTTATAGTTAGCACACGAGTAAGGTGGTGCAGGCTTTGGAACTTGTGTTTGCATAATTGTAAAAGGGATTTGGAATACTCATTTTGCAGGACTTTTTTTGACAATAAAGTACAATTAAAATAAATAGTATTAGAGTTTTCCAAGTAAGTCTACGAAGTGTTGCAGTACAGGAAGAGCTTTGCCTGTATACCAGAACAAGTATTGCATGTCTTACAGGGTGGAAAGACCTAATGCCTGCACTACCAATTCTGACCATGAGGTGGAGTTGGTCTTCAGCAGTAGAGCAATGGCGTGCCAGAGAATGACCTCTGCATTTGGGGCAGGGTACCGCAGAGCCTTCCTCTTTGTACGTTTAAGAACTTTAACATGCTGTTATATACCAGAGTATGGCACTTGTGGCGTTTAAGGCAAGATGGGGATGTATAACTAAATTTTACTTATCATACATAAAGTGTTCTGACTATAATACAAGTAGCACTGAGGGGGTGGGAACATTTAGGGCTCATCAAAATATGCAGGAGGACTAGCTATCGTCACTATATACTAGGAGTAAATAATCAAATTATTTTGCATAAATGTTGTTAAATGGCATTACTTTTAGTAACTTTCATTGCAGAGAGATGCAATCTGGCATAGCATCCCAAGTTAGGTAGGTATTCACCACCTCCTGATATGATATCATACCTGGGGCGGAGCTCATTTTTAACACCTATGGTAAAGTTGCAGGATGGTGGAGGCTGCATTTGGTGCTACTATGCTCTTTATGAAATCCAGCCCCACAGCAGGATACAACACACACAAAACTTGTTCAACATTTAAATGCTTACATGCACATCATATTTTTGTACAGGTGTGGTAAAAGGTGAAAAACACCATTTCCGCATCTTTTATGCTTGAAGATTTTCAACAAGAATTTGATGTTCTTATAGAAAACTAGTAAAATCATGAAAACAAGTTTGATAAATAGAATGTGTGGGGCCTGAGAGTTGGATAACATTCTTATATATACTGCAAAAGGCTTGTACTCATATATATCATTTGTGGTTTTGTCTTTCAAGAGATAACTTATACAGAAAGAGGTTATGATTTAGTTAAGTCAACAACTTTCTGATTTCTTTATAATTATAGTTATATGCCTCATGTTATTTGGGAAAGTATAGTCATTCTATTCACCATTAGTTAAGTGCCACATGAACACCACCATAGTGCATATTAGATCACAGCAGGTCACTGTGTTTCCTGCTCTTGAATACCAGCTGTTTTGTTAAACAAGTCTATTGCTGATGGCATTTATGAGAACTGTTAATTACCTGCAGATAAGCTGATTTATTCAAGTTATTTTCAGTACTAATTTCCATAATGTTGAAATGAAATATAAGATTGCTTCTTACCTTACTCAACATCAGAATTTTAGGTTCCTTCAAACTAACATTACTTCCTTAAAATTGATTACAAAACAATGACCTTTTGTACTCTTTCTTGATTTAATAAGAGCCACCTTATTACAGATCATCATGTGTGATGCTTCCTGTCTGCATCATGTGCAGTCCCAGCAGAATTGTGCATAAGGCCTTCTGTCTCCATGTTGTGCATTCTGTTAAAGTGCTGTGCATGATGCACCCTATCTGCATTGTGTGCAGTCCATTAGAACAGATGTGCATGAGTCATCTTATCTGATCTGTGTGTATTTGCATACAGTGATTGTGCATAATCCCTTACCAGGACTGTGCAATTCCTCCTGTCTGCATTGCATGTAGTTTTGTACAGGGATTGTGCATGATGTTTCATATTTGAATTGTGTGATGCTCCTTACAAAACGTATATGAGATGCTTCCAATCTGCATCATGTGCAGTCCCTTACAGGATTGCTTATGATGGTTCCATAGGCAGAGTCTTTACAAGCCTAGCCATGGAACCCAGCCCAGTTTTGTCCCCTAATTTTCTGGATTCTGTATGGTGGGATATATTAGTAAAGAGGCAGGTAAGGGTTATGTGGGTAGGGGTATGTTAGGTGGGGATTAATATACTTGCTGTCAACCTCTGTCCATTGGAGACATATGGGCCAGACCAAGGATAAATTTGCATTTCCCATCCAGCATTCAAGGTTTCTTTTTAATAGGGTCAGGAATGAAATCTGCTTCATGTAGATGGGGAACTTATTCCATAGTGTGGGGATCCTTTGAGACACATATCAATCTCTCCAGTATGTTCTGTTTATGTCACTGGCAAAATTAAAGTACTTGGATCTAGTATTTCTGGTGATGTTTGTTTTGTCAAAATGCAAGATTGATCAGAGCTAGATCTTGAGGATGCTGTTTTTGCTAGGCATAGATCACTTCTCAGTAACCTGTAGTAGACTGAGTACAGTGATAGGGCCTTAAGGCAGTCTCTGTAAGACATGGTATTCATATCCTGGATTGTCCTGTGAGCAACCTTTGAGGGCATTCCAACTGTTGCAAGTGCCCGGTTAGGTAAATTCCAAAGGGGGCATTTACTCAATGATGGGTCTGTTAAGGACTGAATAGAGTGGCACTGTAACTTCCTTGGATGTGGTTATCATTCCCTTGCTTATGAGTTGGGTGACACAGAATGATTTTTTTTTTAACTATCTTGACTACTTGTTGGTCAAAGGCCAGATTACTGTCTACATATGTTCCCATATCCCTAACATTCAGGTCAACTCTTCTGTGTTTTTTATTGATGGAGTAATTAGCTTTTAGTAATAGCTTAGTAATTCTAATTAGGTAGAGAATTTCTGAAAAGTTACTACAATGCATTTCTTTGCAATGAGTTTTTATGTGTGGCTTTGTTACCGGTCCTTTGTTTGTATAAACCCTTTTGTAGGATGCTGGTGTTGTGGGGGAAATGTATGATAGCTTCCAGTTTACATTATCTGCAAACTTGGTGAGCCAGCAGCTTTTGACATTAGCTTTGACTTCCAAGATGTAGATGCCAAACAGGACTGCGCCCAAAACTGAGCCCTAGGTTACACTGCTGGTGACTGGTCTCCTTGTGTCTGTGATCACACCAGTCCTGATTTCTTTGATCCTATCTGTGAGCAAGCCAGCAAGCCAGTGAGTTATATAGGGATTTATGCCTAGTTCTGAGAGTTTGTCAGCAATACCTGAGTGGCGTATTGTTTTGAATGGCCCGGCCAGGTCAAGGTAGGCAGTATGCACTGTTTTCCATAATTACATAGCATTGGTGACCTTCTCGAAGAAGTCTGCTGGGTTAAGTTGGCAAGACCTTCATTTAACAAAGGCAAACTGGGATGAGTTCAGTGTCTGTAGGTTGCCAATGTTCTTTTTGATTATTTCCATGATAACTCATCCCATGTCTTTGCATATTAGACTTGTCAAACTAATGATTCTCTAGTTCCTAGGGTCTGTTGATGGTCCACCCTTATAAAGATGGATGACCATTGTGGCCCTCCATTCACCTGGAATTTAACCTGATTACAGGCTATAGTTGAAGAGTGTATCAAGTGGTCCTGCTAGGTTATGTTTTATGCTATTTAGGAGGCAACCAGGGATGTTGTTGGGACCCATTGAAACAGTGTTTTTGGCCTTAGCAAGCACCACCAAGACCTGCTCCCTGTTGATAATTGGGGGTGATATGCTAGAAGGATTTCACAGGTGGCAGTAGGGGGTGAAGTTAAAGCTAAACCTATAAGCCAGTAGATTTGCTATGTCACTCTGGTCAGTGAAGGTTGTGATATTTTCGATCAGTTCTGCGCACTTTTATGTGTTACATTTAAGATTCTTGAAATAGATGAGGAAGGTCCTATGATTGTCATTAGCTCGGGAGGTTATCCACACCTTGTAATTGGCCTTGTTGGACTTCTTAGGTTCTTGTTTAATTGAATCAGAGAGCTCTTGTCTCTATGAGAATTGATCTTTCTGATTTCGGCCATGACTTTTTTCTTTGTTACGTACCCTGTTAAGGTAAGACTTTCACTAGTGGGATTTGTTGTGGTGTTAGACCTGGGCTTACATCTGGTAGGTACACCAGCCTTGCAGCCATTTCCATGTTTTTACAGGGTTTCTGTAAATAATTCTGCATATTTGACTGTTGTCTCAGGATTTGGAGGAGCTTTGAATTTTGACAAACTGTTATTTAATATGATGTATTTTGTGTATGAATAGTTCCTAATTGTTAACAGGTTTAATTGGGGTTTCTGGGTTGATTTTTTTTTGAGGAAGACAGCTTTGTTGTCTGACCTCACCAATTAGGATGTGACACAGGGATACAACACTCCCCATGTTGGTGAGTACTAGGTTCAGTGTGTTTGATTCTCTACCAGTAAACGTCAGGAACCAGAGGCGAGCAAAAGTAATTTTAGCGTACCACACTTTATTCAACGCTTTCATCCGAAGACTTCCTCAGAATACAAGATAAAAAATTCACTCAAATCAATCAAATAAATAATCACATCAATAAAATCATTAATCAATTAACAAACTTGGTATAAACCATCATTTAGAAGCTATGTGTAAATAAAAAAGAAAGGGAGAAGGAAGAGGAAGGGGAGGGGGGGGGCGGCGAAAAATAAAACAAATGCGGATAACAAAAAATTATTTCCATACTAATCAAGATATGCCTGGAAATCCAGGCCCTTATTTAATTTTAATTTCCTATGCCTTAAAAAAACATTTGATATTAATAGCTTCAGTTAATCCAGGTTTCTTATCAGAAAAAAGTCTAATTTGCCACATGGTTTCTCTTTGTTCTAAAAATTTCTTAAAGTGCCCACCCCTGAGATCTGTGTTGCAAACTTCTAAAATTGAAAAAAGAAATTTTTTATATTTTTCACACTCAAGGGTATGCCAAAAAAGTGCATTCTTAGAATCCTTAACTCTAATCCTATATTTATGTTCCCTTATACGTTCCCTTAATCTACGGGTAGTCATACCAATATAAATGCCGAACAGCCACTACACATGTTAATATATACAACCCCTTTAGTGGAACAATTAACAAAACCAGGTACTTCAAAAGTGATGTTAAGATGTTTCAACATGATAAAAGGCCCCTCAGATATGAACTTACAAAAATTACATTTTTCACAACGAAACATACCCTTTTTACTAGTCAAAGAACTATTAAATTTGTGATCAGAATTTTCCAATAACCTTTTAAAATTGTAATGATTTCTAAAAACACATTTTGGTCGGTCACTTAATGTCTTGAACAAGTCAGAGTTACCTTTTAATATACACCAATTCTTTTCCAAACTATTCTTAATGTTGTAATAATCAACCATCATATCTAATGAACAAACTACATCAAAAGAGCTTTTTCCATTAAATTCCCTATCATTTTTTCCAGCAAAATTATTTAATGTTATCCTCAAAATTGCTGGATAAAGAGAGTCTCGTTTGTTCATAATCTCCCTACTAAGTTCATTAAAAAAAACGGGGTCATAGCCCCTATTGATGAACATAGATTTGATTATTTCAAATTCCTTGGTCAAATCATTGTCCCTAGTGGTCATATGACAGGCTCTAATAAACTGTCCTTTGGGTATATTTTTCTTTACATACTTAGGATGATTACTGTTAAAATGTAAATAACTGTTGGTGAAAGTCTTTTTTCTATAAACTGAACTTTGAAATTTGTTTACCTGATGGTCCCACCAAAGACTAACATCCAAAAAGTTAACTGGGAATTTACCTTCACTAAAAACAAATTTGTATCTTTTTGTTCGTGGTTGTCATTTTGGGTGCACTCGACATGGCGGAGGCTGTTACTGATCCGTTATTGGAGCTTTCTGTTCATTCAACTCCTACGGACAAACTTAATGACCACAACTCTGGACTTTTCCAGGTATTGTTAACCACCATGGTTGACATCCAAAAATCGCTAAAAGTACTTTCATCTAAAATTAACAATGGCAGTGTTTTTACCTCTTCATCTAATTCTGACCACAAAGAGGTTACCGTCATTGATTTAGAGAAAGAAGAAGTATTTTTAACTGGTTCTGGTACCGGTAAAGACAAACGGACTGTTAAACCGGTTCTTAATTTTACGGGTTCACGTGGAAACATCAAAACTATCCTAGACACCAAATTTGACCCTTTTTCCAGAGCGGACTATCGGGTTACTAGGGTCAGAACAGAAGAGTTTAACAGTAAATGTTAATTTTTAGGGAAGTTATTGAAAAAATACAGGTCTTTAGACTTGGAAAACTGTTACTTTGAGCGTTGTCTGGAACTGCAGATTGTCCCTCGAGTGTGAAAAATATAAAAAATTTCTTTTTTCAATTTTAGAAGTTTGCAACACAGATCTCAGGGGTGGGGACTTTAAGAATTTTTTAGAGCAAAGAGAAACCATGTGGCAAATTAGACTTTTTTCTGATAAGAAACCTGGATTAAATGAAGCTATTAATATTAAATGTTTTTTAAGGCATAGGAAATTAAAATTAAATAAGGGCCTGGATTTCCAGGCATATCTTGATTAGTATGGAAATAATTTTTTTTATCCACATTTGTTTTATTTTTCGCTGCCCCCCTCCCCTTTCCTTTCCTTCTCCCTTTCTTTTTTATTTACACATGGTTTCTAAATGATGGTTTATACCAAGTTTGTTAATTGATTAATGATTTTATTGATGTGATTATTTATTTGATTGATTTGAGTGAATTTTTTATCTTGTATTCTGAGGAAGTCTTCGGATGAAAGCGTTGAATAAAGTGTGGTACGCTAAAATTACTTTTGCCTTGCCTCTGGTTCCTGACATTTACTGGTATTTTTCCCCTTCTGGTTGGTTTTGCATCTTTTTGTTTGTGTTTGATTCTCTGTTTGGAGTACACACTATCTTGTTCAGGGTGTTTGTGTTGATAAAGTCCATGAAGTATTATGCCTGTGAGTTAGAAGCAGTTTATGTTTCCTAGTCTTTAGAGGGGTAGTTAAAGTCTCCCATGAACAGGGTATTTGGTTGGATCGTGAGTGCCTATAGTGGGTCTAGGTAAGAGTCGTGAACTTCATGATTCATAGAGGACAACCTGTAGCTGATCTGAACATGGTAAGCAGCTTTTTTTTTAATTTCTCCAAGTCTTTTGGGTTTCTAATACCATGATGGGAATAGACCCCTCAAAGTACGATTAAAGTTCATGAAATTAGTATTGTTTTAATCTTTGATGTCAGCCAGAAGTGCTCTTCGCAGCACCTGCAATGTGCCCAGTAACGACTACTTCTGCAATTTGTAGAGTTACATGTATTGGTAACATATCTAAATATGATTGTAGAGTCTTTTTTATAAGACCTGTTGCTCCTACTACTATTGGAATTGGAACTGCCTGGGTATCTTTCTTCCACATTGCTCTTGTTTCTGCTTGCAAATCCTGATATTTTATGACTTAGTGTCTCTCTGTACACAAGACACTGTAGTCACTGGGTGTGGTGATTTCAGTGGTCAATGCTACTTTTGTCTTCTTTTCATGGACCACTATATCCAGTTTTCTAGCATCTATCTTTTCAAATTGTTGGTAATGGGTGATCCCATGTAATGTAGGCTTCATCATTTTCTGTGATGCTTTGTGGCTCATGTTTCCAGTGTTTTTCAGCCACTTCAATACCATAATGTTTGCACAATCCCTAGTGAAACAATCTTGCCACATTATTATGCCTTTCAGTATACAGTCCTTCTGCCATTAGTATATCACAACCAGCAACGAGGTATGTAACTGTTTCCAGTTCTGTTTTACAATACCTACAGTTGTCTGTTTCTCCCACATGTTCAATGGACTTTGTAAACCAACAGGTACATAGCCCACTATCTTGTGCCGCCAATATTAACCTTTCATCACTTGGTTTGAATTCACATCTCCTTAACCATTCCTGCGTTCATTCCTGATCGACATGAGGTTCTTCCAGAAGGTTTCTGTACTTGCAACTATATTTATGCATTTTCCTTATTTGTTGCCTTCTCATCTGGTCCTCCACCTTATGTTCTTTCTTTTGTTTTTTTGCACACATAGTTGCTGCTTGATTTTTATCTACTTGTGGTTTGATTTCCATTCCTGCTTGACACTGATATGCTTCTGCTAGACTAAGCAGGGAAGTCGTCTTAGATTTATTCTCCTCATGTTTCAAAACTCTCACTACATCTGGGTCTTTTGAGGTCAGCTGATATGTGTGGATTCCCATGATTACAGATCTATACATGTAATCAGTTTCAAGGAGGCCCATCCCTCCATTAGAATGGGGAATATATAATCATGGTATGCACTGATTTTTATAAATCATTTGGTGAGCATGAAACATCCTTCCTGTTTTCCTATCTAATCTATTCAACACATTTTTGGGCCAGTCAATCACTCCAAATCTGTAAGTTAGGACAGGAAGAGAAAATTGATTTATAGCTTGGATTTTGTTCCTAGATGTCAATGCTGTTTTTAGTATTAATTTAAGTCTTCTAAAGTATTCCTTACTAAGTTTTATTTGCATTTGTTCATGTTATATTGTCAATCCTTCATCAATTACCAAATATTTATGCACTCCCTCTTGCTCAAGTTCTTTTATATCACATTCTTGTTCCAAACTGATGTTTTCTTGGTGCTGCAGTTTTCCTGCTTTAAAGGTTGCTTTTGCACATTTATCAAGACCAAATGACATTCTTATATCATCTGAAAAAGTTTTGACAACTTGCAGTTGTGCTTTTAGTTCCTCATCTAATGAGCTATATACAGTTTTAAATTATACACAAAGAGAAGATGAGAAGTGTTTACAATTTGTTATTTTCTAGGAGCCAAACTGTAGCCATGGCGTAAGCTAAGTAAACAGCTTAATGGATTAATGGCAAGGCAAAATAGCAGCGATGACAGGGAGTCACCCTGGAATATCCCCCTTTGAATTTTTATCCCTGGGATAATAATCTGTCCTTTATCATGGCTTAATTGCAAAGTGGTCTGCCACTGTTTCATGGTCACTGTAATGTAATAGATCAGTGTAGGGTGTATCTTGTACATTTTTAAGCACTGTTTTATCAATGAATGTGGGATACTATCAAATGCTTTTTTGCAGTCAATCCATGTCGTACTTAAACTCTTCCCCTTTTTACAGTTCTCCACTATAACTTTATTTAACAGCAAATGATCCTTTGTTCCATATGACTTTCTTTTATTGCCCTTTTGTTCTATTGCCATAATTGAGTTTTCTTCTAAATGACTGTAAACTTTGTTGGCATCAATTCCAGTGTATAATTTATACGTTGTCGGAAGGCAAGTTATTGGTCTATAATTTTTAGGGTGGTTTGCAGGATCATTCTTAAGTGGGAGCATTGTTTTTCCTGTTGTTAGCCAGGTCGATGTCTGTTTGGGGTGCTCATATAAATACTTCTTACTCACAGCTAAGTCTTCGTGCAAAGATGTTAATACTTTTAACCAAAAGTTAGGTACTGCATCTGGCCCTGGGGTTTTCCAATTAGAGGCTTTTATTAACTTTGTTTCAATCTCTCTGGCTGTTACTTCATCCCATTTCATATCCTGTAGCTTTAAACTTCTTATTCTTTCTTTTACTTCTTCTTTCCATTTGCCATCTTTGTTATGTTCCACAGGATCTTCATAGATACTTTTCGAAAATGTATCTATTGCTTCTTTTTTTGGTGGTCTTTCAATTCCTTTTACCTTGTCTCCCAATTCTCTCTAAAACTTTTTTGATTCATCAATAAATTGCTTATTTTGTGCTTTTCCTTTATATTTATTTGCGTATCATTTAAGTTTTTCCCCCTGTGCTGAGATTTTTAGCTTATTTGTGGGTTCCTATCACAAAATCGAACAGGCTGAAGAATGAACGGCTTTAACATCAGAAATGCCATTCATCAATGTGTTATTTGTGGGATCGCTGTACAGTGAAGATCGGAAAAATTGCCCTTTCCTCACTGTAGTATGATCTCTGAGCTGGTGTATATAATTAGTGGGGTTGTGGGGAGCACAGCCCGCCACAAAAATGACTTTGATGTACGGCATTTTTGATGTTTAAGCCGTTCACTCTCCATTCTTTTCGATCTCGTAATATAGACCCGTTATTTGCGATAGTGCATGATAGATCCTGGTCTGTTCTAATACTACGCATTGCTTTCATCATGTCTATTTTTCTAAGTATTTTTGTTGATCTTTTCCCTCTTCTATATACTTCTAACAGTGGCACTTCTTGTTTTAATTGCTTTCTAGTTTTCTCTATTCGTTACTTCTATGATTGTATCCAATTTCTCCCGTTCCTTTCCCTCACTACCCTGTGTTCTTGTGGTAGAACTTTATCAGTTATTAATTTAGTTGCACAGTAATATATTCTGTTTACTTCTGTTATATCGCATGACTCTCTATGGTCAATCCTAATAACTGTGTTCATTTGTTTTATCAGACTTCTGACTTTTTGTTTTTTGTTGACCTTCTGCAGTCTATTTCTTTTGTTGATTTTAATATGTCTATGTATCTCCATTAAATCAAGCAACTGTTAGCTCATTTTCTTCTAGACTGAGGGCACATTTTTTGTTTTCTATTTCCTGAGGGCATTCCACAGAAAGTTCTAGTGCATATTCCTGTGGCACATTCTCTTTAATTTCATCCTATCCCATCTGCTGCTCTGTCATATGGGAACTCACTGGTGCATCACTCCTCAACATTGACTGTGTCACAGTTTTCATAGTTTTCCTGTTCCTTCCCTTGTGGTCCACCTTCAAGTGAACATTTATACTGGTTTCCTATGGAATTCTCCAAAATATCTTCATATGTCACATGACCAATTGCTTCCCGTTCCACTGGTTTGTCCTTAATTTGGAGGTCCATTGCTGTATCCTGTTGTGGTGCTTTGTGGATTAGATTTTCTACACTGAATCCTTCACTTCAGAGGTACTCCATGACCTCAGTTTCTATTTCTTTAACTTCTCCATTACTAATTTCCTTTTCTACTTTTCTTCTTTGTCTTCTTAGTTTTCGTATTGTAAAGTTTTCCTTGTCTGGATTTCTTTGCCTGTATTTCTCTTCAAATATCTTTGGTGCGGCTCTTTTTGTATGTTTAGCTTTGCTTTCTCCTTTGCCTAGATGTTACACCATATTAAATCTCTTTTTCATTCACATGTCCATATTTCTTCTGCAGATGTGTCCTGATCTTCCTGTTTCCCCTTACTTTGGGGACTCGTTCCATCATGCTGTGATGTAACCTGTGTTAGACCTTCTACACCAAATCCTTCACTTCACAGGCACTCCGTTACTTAATTTTCTATTTTTTAACTTCTGCTTTACTAATCTTCTTTTGCACATTCCCTCTTTGTGATATTATTTTTTTTATTGTGAAATTTTCCATGTCTGCATGCCTTTCCCTGGATTTCACTTTGAATATCTTTGGACTGCCTTCTTTATGTTGATTAATTTGGCTTTCACCTTTGCATAAATATTGCACCATATCAAATCTCTCTTTCTTTCCCATGTCCATATTTCCTTTTTATACTTTTCAAAAATGTCTAGGTTTTGCTGTTTACATTTTTGCACTTACTCAGATGGTTCTTTTTCTAAACAGATCAAAGTTTCTTGATATATATACTGTTTTTCAGAAATCTGTTGTATTAATGAACACAACGTTTTATTTGAAGCTTCTGACAGTTTTTCCTGTGAAAGCATTTTCTTTCCTCTAATTTATCTCTTAATCTCTTTTTATATCCTCTGTCTTTAAATTCTGGGCTTTTTGCATAGTATTAACAATACATAATTTCTTTCTTATCCTCAGTAGTCCACTCTATCGTCTTTATGGCTCTTCTTTGGTCTATTAGTTTTTGTGATATTTATGGACTGCTACTTCCTTCTACAACGGGAGGGCCATCCTCCTGCTGGCCCTGGCCTAACCCCATTGTAGGAATGTTTCCATATTTTGAGGATTCTGCACTGTCATCCTTTCCAGTCCTAGCACCAGTATGCCTACCAGGATTGAGCACTTTTTTATTGTGGGTCTTGTGCACCCAGCTATCTTTTTTAAAATTTTGACTTACTTCTGTCCATGATATATGCTGTATAAATACAGTCTATATATCAGTGTCATCTTGGTGAGATTTTGTGAAAAAAACTGGGTCTACCTCATGAAGGTACTCACCAAGACGAGGATGAATTCAGTTTTAGAAATACTGCTGTCCTTTGCTTGCAGACTTATCACCTCTCCATTTGGACCACAATTCAATTAAAGCAGTACTGTTCTCCTTTGCTTGCTGACTTATCATCTCTCCATTTGGACCCCAATTCAGTTTCAGCAATACTGCTTTCCTTTGCTTGTTGACTTATCATCTCTCCATTCGGACCCCAATTCAATTTCAGCAATACTGCTCACCTTTGCTTGCTGACTTACTGTCTCTCCATTCAGACCCCAATTCAATTTCAGCAATACTGCTCTCCTTTGCTTGCTGACTTATCATCTCTCCATTTGGACCCCAATTCATTTAAAGCAGTACTGTTCTCCTTTGCTTGCTGACTGATTATCTCTCCATTTGGACCCCAATTCAGTTTCAGCAATACTGCTTTCCTTTGCTTGCTAACTTATCATCTCTCCATTCGGACCCTTGTCCGGAGGTAGGATCTGCAATATCATGGACACACTCAAGTTACTGCACCACAGGTACCAATGTGATTGTGTATGGAGACCTGGATGCAGATGAATTCCAGGGCATAATCCTGTTTAGCCAGCCTGGAATTGTATTTGTTGCTAATGTAGATCAAGATACCTCCACCTTTAGCCCCTGTTTGTGCTGCTCATTGCCTAAGGTGTGGAAGGCACTGCAGCCTTCCACTGCTGCAGTACTTCCTGTGTTTTAAACGAAGTCTCAATAACTGCACTGATGTCTACATTCTCCAGAGTGATGAGAGTTTGTAGGATATGGAGTTTCGTGTTTAGGCTCCCAGCATTGAGCAGTAACACAATTTAAGATTGCTTTGAGTTTTTTTTTTTTTTGCTATGTTGATAGTTTTGTCATTCTGACATTGCCTAAAAAGGCTCTAAGGGGTTGAATAAAGTTGTAGCCAATATCTGAAAGTCCAAGCTAAGTGTAGACCATCCTTGGCAAAGTGATGTAGTCTGTTAACCGTGACCTCCCATGTTGATAGATATTGGATTTCTCAGGAGTGACACCAGAAACTAAGCCGATTATTAAGATCAGTGTTTTTCTGTTTGTACTGTGACATCATCACTGGTGAAGGTAGAATGCTGCTCAATGCAAGGCACATATCTGTCTGTTTTCCTATAGTCTATTGAAGTACATGTTAGGTCATTTAAATCCATATGGACTATTCATACTTCTCAACTGACCAGATTTTTCCAGAATGTTCAGACTTTCACTTCATATTTTTGTCTGTTCTTCATAAAATGTATGTTTTTCAGTCAAATCACTTAGGGTTGAAGTCACTAAGTAATGACACATACTTGAGTTTCAGACTTTATATTCTTTAGAAAATGCATGCAAATACAAAACTCTCTTCTAGCAACTTTCTAAGTTTATAAGAGCAATATTTAAAATATGTTCCTATTTTGGGCCTTTGTCCCCCCATTATTTTAGGCTTTGTCCAGATTTCTTGTGCTAAGAGGTTGAGAGGTATGGGACTATGATAGAATCATATTGATACCTATTGTGCAGGGACTTGAGTGTGTGCATTAGATTGCAGATCCCGCCTCCAGACAAGCATCTAGCCAGTATCTTCTCACTGTCCAGCCTGGTGGGAGAGGCATCAGTGTGTCATACAATAGAATTCCCTATGACTATAGTACCAGGTAAAGTGTTTGCTTGCCTTATGGGCATTCTTTTAGGGGTTCATTTAGTGTAGGCTTATATGTGCTGTTAGGTATTGCTTTTGCTGTGTGCTTTGGTGATTGCTGATGATAGGTGCTGTCATTTCACGATTTAGACATATTTCTTTTAAGTGTTGCAGTATAAAGATGCCTATATATGTGTTAAGTGGTGCGTGTGAAGGATGTAAGTGTGTGTTCTTGACAACCTTGTTTGTAAGCCAGATTTTTGCCTCCAAGGAAGTTGTGTATGTACAATCTCTCACTAGTTTCTTTATGAATTAAAAAGTTATTTGAGTACATGAAACAATTGCTACATTATTTCAAGATCCCTATATCTACCAAGCTGACCACAGAGACATTAGAACATTGCAAATCCATGTTGTCAGGACCTGTATTAGGTTTGAGCTGTTATGGTTTAGGGATTTGCTTTTATAGGCAATATCTGAATGTTGTCTGGGGTTAAGGCCAGATATTTTTGTTATGATCTGATATTAGTTTTGTTAGATATGCTAAGTAGCTGCCCTAAGCTTGTCTCCACACAAATCCTCTCTGTGTTACAGGTTAAATTCCTAAGTACTAGTTTAATATGTTTGCTACTGTTACTGTACATGTTTCTGCTAACCACCACTGCACAGTGGATAGCTCTGTGAAAAAGTCCCTAATTTATAGCAGACAGAAAAAGCCGAAACCTAACTTCTGTGCCCTCTGGCCAATAAACACCTACACTTTGAGCTCCCTGGAGTGCTTCCCAACTCAAGGCAGACTAGGTAAACATCTTCTGCCACAAGGTGGCATGATTATGATATGTGTGATCCATCAGCTAGGACAATCTAAATGCAGAACAAATACGACTGTCTTCATTTTCCCTTCATTCTTTCTTCATATTTGAATAAATTGCTTGTGAAGCATCTTTTTATCATGAATGCTGTACCCCAGTGCAAGGGAAAACACATTGACAAGTAACTGTCCCATGTTAATGTACAACTATTAAAAACAGTAAATATTTACTCGTTATGCTGCTGAAATAAATCCTAGTTGAAATCAAGATTTTGCAGCACATTTTTGCTATCTATCAAAGTAATAAATGAAATGTGTGTGACATCATTTTAGAATAGAATACCATTTTCGAGTCTCACATTCAACTTTAACATTGCTATAACTTGTACTAAAGAATTAGTCTCTTGCCATCCTAGAAATCCTCTTACATTTATGAGGCTTCTGGTTTCTTGTGGTGCACCTCTGATGTGTTGTACTGTTTTTGTTTTTGTTTTTTACACTGGAGAATATCACATTGTGGGCCTGATTTATGGTATGGGGGATTTACCCAAGTATAAGCCTGAGAAAGTATTTCTTCACTCCTGAGGCACCCACCTGATCCACGGTTTTCCACCGCAATGCCCAGCTTCTGGATCCTGCACAACACAAATTTTAGTAGCACAAGTCCTTTCTCAGATGGCATCCAATGCCACTGCAGGGGATCCCTTCAATGTCCAGTAGCTATAAAAGTATCCCATGGCTCAAATAATTAATAACAGCATTTTGCAGGTGGGGGTCTTGGGCACAGACCTGGATTCATTAAATCTGATTTTTTTTAATGAGTTGGTCTAGTCAGAGTATTTCCTATTGTGTATTAGGATAGACCTACAAAATCTTTATATATTTAGACAAGATTCTTGTACTTTGCCATATATTGCACCTGTGCTATCTGTTGTCCTTTGATTTGAGTAATTATGGCAGAATCATGCAGATGAACTACATTGTGTTGTTGTTTATGCTGTAGTAACATACATGCAGTATTGTAGCAGATGTTAAAATATTTATCAGTTAGTCAAGAGTCTGCAAGACAAATTGAAATGATCACATTGACATCAAAAATATATTTCCAAAGATATTTGCTAAACAGGAGTCTAGAGCTTACTTTCAGATAAATATAGATGAGACGAAATGAATGCTTCTTATTATTCTCAAGACTGTTGATTAAGTTCTATTTCCTTGCTCAATTTAGGTAAATAATCTAACTCTGTCTTTTCCCTCATTGTGAAGAAATCTGTTTTCCTTAGGGCATCAATCATTGATTATTATTTTGAAAAAAAAAATAAGTCCAAAGGACTTTGGGAGTATTATTTTTTTGAATCTCAGTTTACGTTAATGCACAGTTTCATAATGTGTATACATCAAATGGTTCACAATGTGTTATACTAACAAGTGTGTATATCTAGGGGGGTAGCATGATAGGGTATGATTACACTGCAGCTGATACAACAAAAACTGTGAAAAAGACAATGTGTGCTGATTAAGTAGTATGTGGCTAAATACATATTAAGTAGGAACAGAGAAGCATACTTAAGTGGCTGATTGGCTAATAATCAGGAAGTGTATTCCTGCTGTCATGTTGTGGGCCTCCAAACAATTTCTACAACACTTCTGTTTTGTTAGAAAAAGATTGCAAGCGACGTCCTAAACCTTATTGTGCTCTGATGCTTATATTTAGCAGTGTCAGACAGCTTTTGTATTATGTATTCAAGAACATTCGGCAGAAAAGTATGTGTTTTGGGTTCTCTTTTTCACCACTAAATATTGTAGCTATCTTTTTGTTGCAATGTTTACAATACTCGTGTGGGATGAATCAATGACTAGTATGTTACATGAAACACTAGTTTCTTAGGGGAAACAGCATAAGCTGATGAATAGTTCCACTTTTCCTTCAGGAGCTTCCTTATTCCAGGGTATGGCTGCAAAGGTTCTGTATAAACCAGTTACCTTTCTCTATCGGCAAAATAAGTACAGCAAATTAAAAGTATATCACAGACTTTCTTTGTTAGTAATGGATAATGCTGTCTTCTTTATTTATGTATGAGTGAGAGATGAACATTTGCTAACAATAAGCCAGGAACTCCTCAGAAATCTTTTTAAAGCCATGCAGAGGAACTGCTGTAAAGATATTTTAATAGTTGCCACACTTGATAATGAAAGAAAACAGTTGTTGTGTCTTTCGGCTTATCCCGGTTAGGGGTCACCACAGCGGAACTCCGGTCCGCTAATGTTTGGTAGTGAATTTTTACGTGCCGAGTTACCAGCCCTGACGCACAACCTTCAACGAAGGCACGCCCATTCACGCATGCCTCCACACAGAAGACACTCTAACTGAGAATCAATGAAAGAAAACAGTGAGCCCATGAAAACTGTAATGTTCACTTCCTATAGTTTTCTGTAGTGTAAAACGTATTACAACTTCAAAATAGCAGACTGACCATTGTAAGATATTATCTAAATGTCATGCTGTCCATATTAAACACATTATCATTTGTCTGATGTCAGTGCCTTATAAGCAGTTGTCAATGTGCGTTACCCAGTCGTACTCAGTTCTCAAGCAGTGCTTTTCTAGTGACAAATTTTTGCCAGCTGAAGCCATTCGGTGATTAGAATTTAATGAATATATTTAATGGTTCAGAACCAGGCAGCTGCAGTCATTTCCAAGTCAATGACATCTTAAACCTCAAGGACAAGGCTATTCTTTGCAGCCTGACAGACAGGAAATTCTTCTATCAAACTGCTGGTACAATGTAGTGCATATGGGCTGCAGAGAAATGTGGCAGGAACAGAATTAAGACAAGCAGTACACTGTGGGATCCTTTTAAGCAAAATAGTAGTGATAAATATAACAAACATTAAAGGCATTTCAAAAGGCAAAAACAAATAATCTAATTCATTGAATAGAAACACAGAAAGTAGGCAAGCAGTAAGGCACAGAGGAGTGTGAATGGTATTACTGCATTTCCACAAATTTGGGGAGGCGTGAGCTTTAAGGGTGGGAGACTTAAAACATCTGGGTATGCTGCAATATGTCTAGCATGCACACCTTAAGTGTCCTTTTAGATAATCATTTAAAGTGCTGGAACTTGGATTACTGACCCCCAAAATGTGGAGTCTGAAAGACTGCTATAATGGGTTTACATATACTAAGTCCTAGACTGCAAAATCTTAGAATATTTCATTTTCTCTGAAATAAAGCCATCTCAGAGTTATATATGTATATATAAGTTTGAGGAGTATGAGGACTTGCTCCTGCAAAAAAAGAAGCCTTAAGGAGAAAAGTGATTCTAGATATTTGTTCTTCTCCTGCATTTTCAGTCTTTTTTTTTTCCTGTGTTTTGGGACTTGGACTGCCAAGTCTCAACATTTCAGTAGGGAGCCATCTGACTATGGTTATAAGATGAATGGATGCATTTTTAAATATTTTACAGTTTAGATTAACTTGTTTAATTAGCAAACATAATAATGTGATATTACATTTTACTGCAAAATGGTATATCCACAAAGACTGGAGAAAATTTTGAGGTAGTAAATTCTGCTGCATTCATTACATGATGTTGGTATTTGGAAGGTTTTACTTTAAGATGCTGCTCCTTAAATTTCAACTTGCTGGATGTACCATGAGTGACAAATCAGAAAAACACTGCTAATGGCCCTTAAAGGTACTGTCCTCCATTTAACCTGCCTACATTTTTTGAATGACTTGAGGCAAAGACAGAAGAATGACCCACACCTTTGCAGTAGAACAGACAAATGAACTTATCTGTCCCAAGGAAGTGGCAAAACCTCTCCCAACCTATCTGCTCATTCATATTTTTCCTGCCCCCCCCCCCCCCCGCACCTCCTGGATCTCTTGTTCTCTACTCCTTCTCATATAAAAGGTTATTTTGTGCCATCACCCAGTCTCTAAATTGGAGTATGTACTAATCTGTCAGGATATCTAACCTAGAACCATTCTCCAGGGGCTCCTGTACTCTTTTCCTACGACCTCCCAAAATTTATAAGCTGGGGTAATCTATCCATATAGCTTAGGGTACTGCAGTAGTGATCAATATGAAGAACACAGTGTAGCTTTCTAAGTAAGCTTACCATAACAGTAGATGTTCAAATGATTAATGCTGCAGTAGCCTCTTCCTCCCTCCACCCCCCTTATTTCTTGATGTGTTGTTTTTGTCAGGGTGTACACGTTATTATCTGTTGTTCCTTGCATTGCCCTTTGAGGACTCAGCCTTCATCTCTCTGTTGGCGTGAAAGCTGTGAAGGACTTGACTCCTGAACCTGTCTTTTTAGTGATTTCAGATAGTGCTGATTGACATTTTGGGTGTGTGTAAGGTGCCCTGAAGCTCTGGAAGCTGTCCAGCTGTTATATCCTTGAGGGTATAACCCATTTAATTGTATGCAACTGCAGCAGTGTTAAATATGAAGCACATCATGGTCTCTTGCAAAGTGACCACTTCATGTTAATTTAGATCTATTCAGGTTTGTTTGCTGCAGAAATGCCAGTTAGTATTCCATTTAATTTTGGGAAAAAAAGGTTGTTGATCACTGAATCATACTTCTCATCCAGCATAGATGGAAAATAGGAAAAAAAGATCCCTGAAATTTAGAAACATCCAGCCAAAAATCCGGGCATCTAATTAGTATAATGTTTAAATATCAAATAGCACATAACTTCTCCCACTTATAGTAAGAATGGAGGATAAAAGCAATATCTTTTGGCTTTTCCCAGTTATTGGTCACCACAGTGGATCACTGGTCCGCAGATTGATTGGCAGTGGTGTTTTTGTGATGTTGAGTTGCCAGCCTGGTGCCCAACCTTCACAGAAGGCACACACATATGCACATGCACCTACCTGCACGTCTTTAATACTCAGTCGACAGCAGAGAGGATATGCAGTCTCCGCACAGAAGGAGCTCCATCCGAGAATCGAACCAGAGAAACTATAGAATGAAAGATACTACTCAAAAATATGTTTAAAAATTGTTAACACTGGCATGTTAGTCATATAGTTTGGATTTCTGTGCACTAGACAGCTTCCAAAATCAAATGTGATGAGTGGGATGCAGAAAATTGTGAGAAGGGGTAAGTCAAGCCTGAAGATAGGGGCACACCTCCAATACTAACAATATCATGTGCAGGAGTAAATCAGACCTAAAAATAAGAACAGTTGCAGGGTATTAACTGCTGATATCACTTTTAAAAGCAAGAATCTACACCTATTTGTGTCTCCCATGCAACAGTGATAAAATACAGTACACGGTATTTTGGTCAAATAAAAAATAAGTCAGTAGTCCAATTCAGATATTGCATTTAAATGAATAGCAAGTCCCCTAACCATCCCATGCTGAGGTCAACTCTAATGTCACTGTACCTTGAGGAAAAGTACAGTAGGTGACTTACTGATCACTGTTGCAACATTCGTAACACATGAGTTATCACCGTTATTGTCTGTCCAGGGTACCGAAGCTTTACCTTCCCAGGATCATATGTCCGATGTATGACCAGCTCACATGCATAGGGGTATATAGATGGACATACCAGCATAATTCCACAGACTACCTCCAAGCCAGTGGCCTGAAGAACCTTGAGACATACGACTGCTCAGCTAGAGGGGCATAGTATGAAGCAGCAAGAAAGTGCCCTTGGTTGTAGGGTGTTTCTCAGGGGATAGGATTTGAGGGAGAAAGATGAAGACAGGAGATGATAAATGCAAAGAAGAGAAGGAGGGTGGAAAGGAATACTGCAACAGTGATCAGTAGAACATATACTGTCAGGGCAAGTTCTTACACAAGTGTACTATGTCCTGACTGAAGTCACTGTCATGGTATTCCTAACATATGTGTTATTCTCAGAGATAAAGGGAAAGCAAGGGAGGTTGTTTACAAGTCAGTAGGAGTCTCCAAGAGAGCATATAATACTGACATAGTGAAAGCAGTTCTAGACCCTGAAAAGGTATCTTTGCTGTAGGTTTTAGTAAATGTGTATACAGATGACCAGGTTGCAGCCTCCAGAGTGGACCTGACATCCACTTCTTTGTAGAGAGCAGGAGAAGCTACTGCTGCTGTGGTAGAGTGAGCTCAAGGGCATAAGGGCTTGAGGGCAAGGACTTGCCATATAGAGAGTAACGAGATGGCATTAGAGATCCAGCCTGAAATTTTGTCCAAATAAAATCTTAACTGCCTGTGAATGCCCAGAGAATGTAGTATCATCCCACCCCCTCCGATTCTGTTAGTTGGGAAAGAAGGTAGGTAGGTTTATGGCCGGATTGAGGAATGCTTCATTCATTGCCTTAGGTACAGATGATCCCATACCTCTCAGCCTCTTAGAGCAAGAAATCTGGACAAAGCCAAAAATAATGGGGGGACAAAGGCCCAGAAATAACTGCAATTTTTAAATATTGCTCTTACAAACTTAGAAAGTTGATAGAATAACAGGTTTCACATTAGCATGAATTTTCTAAAGGGTATGAAGTCTAAAACTCAAATGCCTGTCATTATTTACTGACTTCAGTCTTTAATGACTTGTCAATAATTTGCCAGAAAAAAAACAATTTTATTAAAAATGTACCATAAATATGAGGCAAAACTCTGGACATTCTGCGGAAATCAGTACAATTGAGCAGTATAGATGATCCTGTCTTTGTGAAAAAAAAAATAAATAAGGCATGGCCATGAGTGGCTGAAGCTCAGAAACTGTTTTAGCTCGGGTGAGAGCCAGAAGAAGGATAGTTTTCCAAGTACAAAATTTGAGGTTTGCTAATGTTGCTGGTTCAAAAGGAGATAATGCAAAATTCTCCAGTACAAAGTGAGGTCCTGCATAGGGATAATAAGCTTTCTAGGTGCAATACCCTTTAAGAAAAATAGCTTAACCTCAAATCTGGACATAAGTGTGGGAGTGAGAGGCAAGCAAGCGGAGATGGCTATCAGGTGGGCTTTGATGGAAGAATAGAGCAGACCTGTATGTAACAGCTGACCAAGATATTTCCAAATGGAAGGTACTGCTGATTGGTTGAGGTCATGTCCATTTCACTGGCACCACTGCAGAATCTTTTCCATTTGGCTATGTAAGATTTTTGAGTGGTGGGTCTCCTGGCTTCTAGGACAACCTTAATAACATCCTCAGAAAAATGGTGGTAGTATGGAATCAGAACCATACCTTCCACAGAGGTAGGTTTAGGGATGACAGATTGGGGTGAAGCACTAACCCTTTCTGTTGTGTGATGAGATCCACTTGGTGTGGTGGTTTGCAGTACTTGCCCCTGGCTAGGAGAAAAAGGAGAGGAACCAGTGCTGTCTTGATCTAGTGGGAATGATGATAGTTTTGTTTTTTTTTCTTTTAGGATCTTTAGAAGAACACATAGAGTAAGTGTTAGTGGAGGGAAGGCATAGAGGAATAATCCTGTCCACTGAAAAGTAAAAGCATCTGTCCTCTACGCTGAGGGGCAAGGGTCCATAGTACAAACTAGTGGAAGCTGTTTGTTGGTCTTTTAAACAAACAGGTCTGAGGGCTTCCTCAACAGTGAAGGATACCTTGGACAACCTGTCTGTTCAGGGTCCATTTGTGAGTGTCTTCTAAAGATGTGCTTAAAGAGTCTGCCAACACATTGTCCTGTAATGAGATTTATGTGGCTGTGTCCCAGGCTTCCTGTACCCATCTGAACAATTGGTAAGACCTAATCCCTTCTTGGTTATGTACCACATTAATGTTGTGCTGCTGTGAACACTCATAGGATACCTGGTTTCCAGAAGTGTGGAAAGACCTAAAGAGCTTGGATGAGTGTCCTCATTTCTTTCATGTTGATGTGTTCATTAAGTAACCTTGGTTGCTATCAGCATTGCACTTATTAGTTGCCTGTCTAGGTGTCCCATGCCTCACCTGAGCACCTTACCTGAAATGTGGCTGGAAAAAGGGAAACCCTGAGTTCAGATTCACCTGCTCCTTCAACCACAGAAGACCCCTTCTGAAACAGGGTAAAAGAGCGATCACTGTGTCTAGAGTGTGTGAGTACTGAGGCCAAACTGTTTTAAAGTACCCTTGGAGTTTCCTCATATGTAGTTTGACTGGGGGGAGCATTGAGATAATAGCCGCCATGAATCCTTAAGCCATTAGGATCTCCCTTGCTGAGCATTGTCTGAGGGAGGCAAGGTTGTTCAAGTAATTTGTACCATCTCTTGAGGTAAGAAGGTCTGCGGTCTGTTTGTATCCATCCTGTGGCTCTTAAAACTAGATCCTGAGATGGCCACTTGGCAGATTTTTTGTAGTTGATGGTGAACCCAAACTAAGAGAGAAGGAGAAGGGCAAACTGGAGGTGCTGCTGGAAAATTTGAGGTGAAGTAGCTTGGATTAACACATTGTCTAAATAAGGAAAAACCTGACTTCCCTGAGTTCTGCAGAAGATGATCACTGGTGCCAGACACTTTGTGAAAACTCTTGGGGCTTTAAAAGCCCAAAAGACAAAGCAGAAAACTGATAGTGAGATGAGCCAATACAAAAGCTGAGGAATCTCTTGCAAGGGGCCCAAATTGGTATATGGTGGTAGGCATCCATTAGATCTAAGGATAATAGAAAAGCCTGAGGCAGAATGAAAGGCAGAAGTGTGTACAGGGAAAGCATTTTGAACGTAGGCACTTTTAAGAAGGTTAAAAGAAATACCACTGAAGCAGGCTCAAGTGCTGTGTCGAAGAAAGACAAAAATGAATAAATCCAATAAAAAACAGACACAGTCACGATCGCAGTATCCAGTACTAAAAGATTTTACTTCAAGTGCACAGAACACAAGCGCTTTCACTATAATAGCTTCATCAGGTGTTTAAAATGCACAGTAAAACACATCTCATATAAAGCACTAAGGTAACAATCACATGATACATTCCAATTGCAATTTAAAAGCATATTACATACAAAATACCAGCATATAATTTAATAGCACATAAAAACATAAATAAAACATAAATACATTAGTATTATAATCTATCAGATTTAACTAACAATTCACTAGTGACAGCCTGGATACTGCAGTCGTGGCTATGTCTGTTTTTTATTGGATTTATTCACTTTTAAGAAGGTATTTATTAGGGAGAGAACCAGTATAGGTCTCCACTGCCTTTCATTCCTTGGCACTAGAAAATGTTTGGAGTAAAACCCCTTTCCCACAAATTATTCTGGTACCAGCTCTGTTGTGCCTTGTGCCCATAGTTCCTGTAAAATGAGTGAGAGCAGATTAATTTGATTGTGCATAGGTGGGATGTGCCATTGACCGGAGGAATCTGCATCCAAGACATGGGATAGCTGCTTTTTATGACAGACAGCACCCATTTATCTGTTTTGATCTTTTTACAGCTGGAGAGAGATTAGGGCAGTCTTTTGAGAGGGGTAGGGTGGGGCTGGGGCTGAGGGCAAAGGAAAGGGAGGTTGAAGTTAGTCACAGAGATTTGTCCCTGAAAAGGAGGCATCCCTGTGTGTTTTTTCCTTGGAATTTCTTTCTTGGAGCCTTCCTGTGTTTCTGGTTAGGGTTAGGGTCCCTTCAGCCAAAAGAGACAGGTGTTTCTGGTTATGCTTAAGGTCCTTTCTGACAAAAGAGGCAGGCTTGGTTGGGTAATTCCTCTAGTACCCAGGTACAGAAGTTAGAAGCTGTCTGTGGTCCTTCATGGTTTCACTCTGCTCTTTAAGGGTTATGAAAAGGTTACTCATTTGGGGGCCAAACATGAGACCCTTGTCTAAAGCGGGGGTTGTACTATGTCTGCTTTCAAGTCCTCAGGAATAGACTGAGTACGAAAATATGCATACTGGCAGATTATAGAGCCTGCAGCTGCTCCTCTGGACAAGGCCTCTACAGCATCATAACTGCATTTAATGCTGTGTCTGGCCGCTTGTGTAGTCTGATTAAGTAAGGATAATATTTCTTGTTTAGCGTCAGTATTCTGCAAATCCACCATTACCTTGGTAAAGAGTAGAGAATGGATATCAATTATTTGGTCATCTAGGTTTAATACTTAGTAGCCCTGAAAGCCAGGTTAGAGGAGGTGTAAACCTTTTTAACCCACCTACCCATAGCCCTGCTATCTATGTCTGAAGGGAGGACACTGGCATTTTAGAAGGCTTATCAGATAAGAAGGAAACTGCAAAAGGGTCCACCACAGGATTCTTAAACAGAAAAATAAAATCTTCGGGGACTTTGTTAACTCTGACTGGTCATTTAAGAGACCAAGTCTGAAAGTCACAGACAACAAAGGTGGATTGAAAAGCATCCAAAAATACAGCAAGAACAGGGGGGGGCAGGGGAAGGAGATAGGGTGCCCATTTCTAAAAGGGTGTAGCATACTTTTTGCACATCTGAAATCTGCCTAGAGTCCCACTCAAAATGTTTGATCATATTTGAGATTGTCTTTCTAAAAGAAGATTCTTCTGGTGGGGATCAGGTAAAATGGAGACCTCATCATCCAAAGGGACTTGACTAGGGGAGTGCAATTTTTGAGCAATAAGCCAGAGAATGGTCAGAATCGGAAGCCCCTTCACCTTCAGAGGAAGATGAATCCATAGCCATCTTTTGAGGGATGGGAGAAGGTGATTGAGATGAGAAAGGAAGAAATGGCAGAGCCAAAATACCTTTCAACAAACCCTGAGAGAAATCCATCTATTCCTTCTCCTTAGAAGAGGAAGGAGGCGGTTGAAGGGAAGCAACTTCTTTTGTTTTTTTTGTTTTTTGTTTTGATGCTTCTTCTTTGGTATGACAACTGCTGTACTAGCCACTGTGGCTCATTACCTTGGCATACCTCATTTAGATTTCCTGGTGTCTCTTCCCTAACCAGGATCTGAGGGGTGCCCTCTGGCCCCTCTTATTTGGTGATTCATGGTTCACCTCTATCTGTAGAATCCTCAGAAATCAAGGACTCTGACACTATACTGGCCTCCAATGGAGTCTTGTTAGAGGAGGAATCAGATGTACCACAGGTTCTGAAAGCTCAGTGGGTACGTTGGAGTCAGAGAGGGCAAATGAGACTCTAGCCTAGGCCTTTTAAGCTTTTTCTTAACTAGTGTAGGTACATCAGAGGAAGTGGAATCTGACATCTTGGAGTGGGTCAAGTATTTGAGACATTTGGTCTCAAAGAAGGTGTTAAGAGAAGACAAACAGGACCTCAAGATCTTAGGAGTAAAGGACTGGCAGATGGAACAAGTTTTGTGATTGTGTTCCACTTCTAAGCAAAAAAATGCACTGAGTGTTCAAGACTACACAGATTTGCATACAACACCTTGCAATTACCTGTCCTAGCTGACATCTAATACTGGTAAAAAAAAAAAACAGTTAAGAAATATAAAGGGAGGTTCCCCACACATATCTGAGTCTTTGAAGCAATGCTGCCAACAACCAAACAACTGTCAGACCATATACGTGACCTGCATTTGGGCTGGCAGAGAGATAGTCTGGGAATTACTCTTGTATGTCTGCCTATATATACCCATCCCCTTGCAAACTGAGGTCATATGTCAGATGTATGATCCTAGCTTTGGTACCCTGGATGAACGACAGTAGTAATAACTCATATGTTAAGAATACTGCAATGATTTCAGTCAAGACATCTAAGATTTCCTTTTTATCAACGTCATTTTAAATAAGTCACTATCACACTCACTGTGTATATCTCTTATCTAGTGACCGAGGGCACCACTGAGGCATGCTGAAGAGACATTGCAAGACTGATAATTAAAAATTATTTGTTTTTGTTGTGGTTTTGTCTTGAAAAAGCCTTCAAGTTTACATTTTATCTATTTATGTATGTATGTAGGTATGTATGTTTTTGTAACAGCACTAAAGTACTTTGTGTAAACTTCACTAAAGTTTTGGGATACTTAGTTGTCTAAGGTTCTCCATTACGTTATGTTGCTAATTAGTAGAGCATGAAAATGCACTGAATGGTAAACAGTGTTAAGACAGAAAGAAAGGCTTTAACACCATATTTAAGACAAAAGTTCATCTTAGACCTGCTGATACAGGCTATCTCATTGCCTTGTATACCAGCAAATATGACATATTCTGAATGTATATGATTATTACTTCATGATTTTTCACTTATATGAATCGGCTTGTATTACACATCAGAATTAGACCTATGGGAGCCAAGGTGGTAACTTCCTGTTGTACTACCCTTTGGGCAATATTCTGTCTGGTCTGTCACTATGGCAAAGGTATGGCAAAGGTTTACTGTGCTTTAGGCTAGATGAGGACCATGACGTCCTATTGTCTGCATAATGCACTTTGTTGTTTATAAATGTAGGACTTTTAATGTACCAGGAAATATCAAGTGCCATATGACATTGTATAGGTTTTGTATAGTTTTAGAGCACTAGATCCTCGTAACTATCCTGTCAGTATTACTGGTACTTTGGATAGGCCACAGGCAAACACAGAGTGGTGCACTTGTGTTATGTTTAAGATTAGCTTGCCCACTCATTGTGTTCAAACTGTTAGACAGTGACAGATCAGTAATTCTAGCCAGGAGGCAGCATAACCAGGTAATGAAATACAGGCATTTGTAACCTGCCTTTCATTTTAACAATTTGCATACTTGAATATATTTTAAATAAATTGTGATAAACAGACTCACAAAAACTGCAGTGAATAGTAAAAGATGGTTGTTTAACTGTATAAAAAGTAGCATATGAGAAATCACACAGAGAGCTATTTAAGTCATAGGTCCCACATGATGGAAGTCTTGGCTGTATTCTAATTGCTCTTATACACAGCAGTCACTCATAGTTAGCGGACACCCATGTGGCCCTTTGTATTATGTGGGGTTCCGTACACAGTATGCTGACGTATACAGTGGTGGCTGGCACGCACTAATTAGAGAAAGCTAGGTGGTAATTACACATGCAGTACTGCTAGAATGCTTATAAAACCACTTAGCAGCCATCAAGCATCACATTGCCCAAGGCAGAACTTTTATAACCTGCATGTTCCAAGAACATCAAATATAAAGGATGAAGTTAATGATGTCTAGAGCTCTAGACAGAAAGACCTTAGCAAATGAATTAAACTGCTGAATTATGTTTCCTGCAGTCATTTTGCTGACTTATATACTGCTGCACAGTGTTCTCATGGGCTACAGTTTACCTCCTTCAATTTAGATTAAAGGAACATTAAATATGACTGCTCAGCATTTCACAGCAAAAAAGCACCTGTGAGATTTTGCAGAAATAAAGGAACCAGGCAATGTAATATATCTGGGACAAGCACTAATTCTGTTTCTGCTGCTCTCATTTCAATTCTACAGCCTTTCCCATAAGTGTAGGCATGCTTTCTGCATTAACAATATGCATCCATCTCTACAAGATTTCACAAGAGCAGTGTCATGAAAAACAGTGAACCGTAAAACAGAGCCAGTTGCCTTTTCCATTTTTGTACAGCTCTCCATCAAGATGCATGTCAGATTATATGTAAAGAATAAGGCATAAAGATGTATGCATTGTAGACTTATTACCATACTCCCAGGGGTGTTACATGATATGAGCCCTAAGGGTCCAAGTGCATTACAATTCACTGACAGTGCAAGTTATATAGATGAGTACTGTTCAACAGAAAGCGCAGTAGCAGGTACTGCTGAAAACCATGCCCCGATATCAGTAACACATGCACACTTTTTTTCTTACTTAATTGAGATATTGGAGCACAAGTGAATCGTACTGTAGTTCATCACTGTTTCGGCATTCTAAGCTAGATAACTAAATTACATTCCTTCTGTACTGCATCATTATTAAGTTACTGTAACTTTGATAATTAAATCTGCTCAGCAAACACGATAGGGAAGGTTAGAGCTTGCTACCACTTTAATGCCCCCTCTATAAAACAGTATCACACTGTTAAGGAGTGCAACACGGGACAGTCATAAATATAATGCAAAATGGTGAAGTTTAACTTTATTGTTATAAGGGTTAAAGTAGCAGAAACCCTCTCACTTTCATGTATTTCTTGTATTATTGTTTGAGCTGCTTTAGTTTACATGAATTTCTATTTATGCACACCTCCATTGAACAATAACTTCATCATGACAACCTTATTAGTGTCAGTCATTGTAACCCTGCCCACTGCTGCGGAAGGTGGCAGTGGGGAATATAAATGAGTGTAAGCAGTTTGGGGCTGATGTATTATATACATCCCAGAGTACTTTACTGTGTTGATAAAATGATCATTTGTATTAATGTGCAATAAACTTTAAGTAATGTAGCATTAAGAGCATCACATACTTAAAAGAGCATTCTGATATAAAATAGTCCTCCTGCTAATATAGTTTGAAGTGTTAAATTATGCAGGATGGTACTAGCCATAAATGTAAAAAGAAATGGCACCATTGTAGCTTAGAAGCTTGCAGCATTTTTAAAATATATGTGAGCTCTGTTTTAGATTGGGAGAGAGGTAGTGGTGAACTGCATTATCATGCCTAAATATAACTGTGAAAATATAATATTCATTAAGAGTAGCAAGCAATCTACATTTTATTGATGCTTTCTTAGATATAAGCAAACTAATTGTATGATAGTAGAGCTGAATCTTAGGTGATTACTGGTAAAAATAGCTTGGCAAGGAGTGTCTTCAGCTGCATCTTAGGAAATCAGGATTCACTTAGATAATTTTCTTTGTTTTTTTTTTTCTTTGAATGTATAGATTTTGGCTTCTATGCAACTGATTATCATCTGACTGCCACTGGTGTCTCTTCTGGGTCCTGGATGCTAGGACTCATTCCGGACCCCCCAGGCTTGATCTGATGCATCTTGTATTGTCTGAGAGGAAACTGAAGCATCACAATGCAAGGTCATATGCACACAGTCATAGGGGTTTTGCTTTTATGCCCTAGCCATTCACCAATATCATGCCCAAAGAGAAATATTGTAAGGCCATTAAGGCAGAGACCCGCGGTGGTGGGGCTGCGGTAGTGTTGTCGCCTCACAGTTAGACGTTGCACGTTCGATTCTCAGTTAGAGCGTCTTCTGTGTGGCGGCATGCATGAATGGGCATTCCTTTGTTGAAGGTTGTGCATTAGGCCTGGCAAGCCAGCACGTAAAACTCTACTGCCAGTCATTAGCGGACCGGAGTTCCGCTGTGGCGACCCCTAACCGGGAAAAGCCAAAAGACACAAACAAACAATTAAGGCAGGGAATGTCTGTATTTGTTAATGTCGCATGGATACTTCTGAGGTTTATTGTCCTGTGTTTATGTCCCATCACCTTCCAGTAAAATATCTCTGCACACCCCCCACCCCACCCCCCAGCCAAACCCTCATATGGTAGGCTGTCTAATTCAGTCTCTGTGGGTTAGTCAGATCTCCATGTCTCTTTGTCACAGAATGGTATTTTGGCTGTTTTTTTTTTTCTTTTTTTATTGTAATGTAAAACTAAAGATACCGTCTGTAATAATTACTTCCAGCTCTCACTTGATATGCAATGAGACCGTTATTGCTTTTGGAACATATTGTGTATTTTATTATTTGCTGTAGATGTACTGCAAACAGTGGCATTTATTGCTTAAAGTTCTGTATCTATAGTTATGTTGCACATTAGTTGCTGATTTTGCACATTTTCTTAACTGCTGCATTGAAATCCACTTTGTTTCATGAGACATGTAGTATACATCTACATGTTAAACTGACAGTCATAGAAGAAAATATTGGGTGATTGTAATTTCATCTCTGTTTGTATTAAAATTAAATGCACCTGTCTCTTTTTACTTGTGTACAGAGCACTGAGCTGTATGTATGACTCAACAATGTGTGAGTGAAAGATTTTAACTTGCTGGTCATTGTTTCCTGGTGATTCACTTACACCATTGCTTATAAACAACAAGAGTGCCATCTGTTGCTACTATATGTCTGCATTCTGTATTGTATCTTCAGTCAGTGCATGTATTTGTTTGTGGGTCTGTTTGAATGGTGGAATAGGAGATTCTGTAGTTTGTAACAGGAAAAACACACCAGCAGTTTATTTCTTAGGATTTATGTATGGGGAACATTAATTTTTATTTTCCTCTTGTCTGCTCACAGTGCAGGGTACATGTTGGATGAAAATTTGGCAGTCAGTTGCATTCTTGCCCTCTGCATCCCCATTTCATATTTAATAGCAGCAAATATCTGTTATCATCTGAGACCACATGAAAAAATTTTCAGTACTTGTAAACATTTGCCTTATTAGAAGAAATTCATTCCTGTGTTTGCTGCATACTTCAATTTAAGGTATATTGTATCCTTTACTACCTCAAGTTAAGTTTAGCACTTTCATAAGAGCTTATCCACAATCACAGTAGTGGATCTACTTGTGTGATATATGGAGCAATGTGGACTTAGTTAAGTGAAGATGTTTCATTTTGGATCTTGTGGAATTCTTTGAAATGGCAACAGGAAAATCTGACAGTGCATGCTGCTTACCTTGTTCTTCCTGAGATTAAACATAATAACAGATTAAACATATTAAGTGTAAATCTATATGTAATTCAATGTGTAAAATACTGATTAAGCCCACAGAAAATTACAGTGTGGTGCTATGAATGAGATTACTAAAAATTCCCCACATGGCTCTGAATTTCAGCAACGTTATTCTTTTTAGACAGAGATGTTGGGATGGGAATGGATTCTAGAAAATGAACTACGCTAATGGTTGCAATGTGGATGACATAATTACTTCAATAAATATGATATAGATCCTCTTCAAGATGCCCTACAAAAGTACATACATCTGTTCCAGTTGGATTCATCATTATTAATTTCAGTAAAAGTCAAATCATGAAACTTGGCAAAAGGACATAAATATTGATTACATAACAAATGTTTAAGTCAGAAAAAGACTGGCATAATTTGTTAAAGATTTAGGCACAGTGGTACTTAACATTTTAAGCTTTCTGCAAGTTATATCTACCAAAGTCAGAAAAGCATATACTGTTGCCCATCTAATTCTAAAGGTCATGTCTAGTTACTGCAGGAAGAGGAATGGACTAATTTAATAGCTCACTGATGTCACCCATTACTGAATATAATTCTGTGATGTTTAGCTTTTAAACACGTCACCTCAAAAAAAAAAGAAAAATTGAAACGGCATAATGATTCTTTACTAGAAAGTGATGCCATTGGAATAATTGAATTTTCAGAAAGGCTCCAGGAATCTGTGTTATATATTTTTTTTCTTAGCTGTGACTTAGAGCGGTGACCTTTTCTGGATCTCTGAGGCAGTGATGATTGGGTTTTAAATGAAAGTCTATGCCTGGTGCATAGTACTCAAGTGGGTAATACTAAGATGAGAGAACCTAATAGATTTCACTAAGAGAAAATATAGCAAATGTATTATACAGCACCTTACAAGATTATGGAGTAACCTCTGCTTTATAGCAGTGATTATGAATTATCTACCTATATATAACAGAATATGCAATACATAATATATAATATATATGTGCAAGCTGAGCAGACTGTCTTACAAGAAGGACATCCATTTGCACTCCAAACCAATTCTTATGAGGAACAGGTTGTCCTAAATTGACAAACGTTTACTTTAACATGTTTTATTGTTTAAAGATTCCAACACTTAGACTTTAAGGCTTATTGCTATTCTGAAGCATAGTCTACAACAGTATTCTTACAGTACATATTTTCACTGCTATGTTTTACCACCACTAATATGTAAACATAAATTAGGATACAACAGAATTCCCAGATTTGCTACATGTCATCATGGGAGGATACTTCACTGCCTATCACAGAGTAGCCTGAACTCACTGGAATTTGAGCATTGCCTATCATCTGTACAGCCAGATTGTCCCCAAAACTAACTTATATGCCCCAATGTCCACTGATGGCTAATATTCACAAGTCTTGGTATAAACCTCAGCAGATACTCCAGTCCCCTCCCAAATGTCTCATGCATGCCCCAAAGCCCATAAATAGGACATGCATGCTACTTAACAATTTAGGCAAGCTTTGGAACAATCTAAACTTTACTTTGAGGCCCATCTCAAAGAGAGCTGTATGTAAACATGAACTGAAAGACTGTGCCATAGGCAATGGAACTGCAACTTAATTGGATATCTGATGTCAAAGAATGCTTACATAGTTACACACTGTTTTTCTGCATGTGCTTTCCTAATTAAGTACATTATTTTCATTTGATTATAAAGTCCATGTTTTATTTTAGCAAGTAGATTGTTTATTTATAGGTAGATCTGAAATACATTGTTATGCATTTATATTTTACAGTTTAGCCATATACACAGTTATTTATGTATCTCAGACATGTATGCCTATTTATGTCTAATCATTGGTTTATATCTAATTGGAGCTTTGCTCGGGGGGGGGGGGTCTTCCCATTTGGACATTCCCAGTTAACAAATCTAAATAAATAAAAAGTAAGGTATAAAAATAATTAGACAATATTTTAATGAGGATAAACCGCATTCAAGCATTTGCAGAGACATCTGCATCAAAGAAATTCATATTTATCTTTTCTCATAATAGCAGTGGACCAGTTTGGTAAAAGTGTTTTAATGGAGCCAGTGCTGCATGCAGCAGCTATAACAGAAATACTCAGCTGCTGCTACTTCTGTAGAAAACTTCCCAATATCCTAATTAAAGGTTTCCAATACTATGTGTCAGCTTAAATAAAGGACTAAAAATGATAAATATTATTAATTCTTTCAGTGTTGAACCCTTCATTTTACTAGCTATACATTATTTGTTAAAGATTTAAAGAGGATATGTGCATCCACCACTTAGGCCTGTTTCACAATTTATAAACTGTATTTTGCAGCCCTTTGTACTGCATGGCTATGTAATGACAGAAATAAGGAAGAACACTTATGACAAAGTTATACAAATTGTTATATTTTGCTTAGATCCATCGACCCCTGCAATACAAATAAGTTAAGCATCTACATATATGCAACGTGACAGGTGTTGGGGATTACTTACTGAAGCATTATTCTATTGAAGTTCTGTAGCCTTTCTTTTAGAGAGCTGCTGGTAGAATTGAAGGAGTTTGTTTTAGAGAAAATCCCTTCTCAGTTGATAACCATACATGCAGGCAAATAGAATATGTATCTCTGGGGGTCTGCTTTGGTTTTCATCTCTGTTTGTTTCTTAATTATCATCTTCAAAGCATCAGTGTATTTTTAATGATGTATTAAAGTATACTGCTACTGCATGAACGATCATTTATATGGGCAAAGGGCAGAGACTCTCTACATTTTTGTTTGTTTTCTTTTTGTACTTAGAAAATGATGATAAAGTGACATTTCTAGATGTAGTACTTACTAAACATGAAAGCAAATTGTCTGCACCTCTGTGTAGGTGATGCAATGATGCTAATACTGTTTTATCTTCTAGGAATTACCATCCACCTCCTTTAGAGCACAGTATCCCTGAGGAATAATTTTTATGCCTTAAGCATATTTATTTCATTTTATTTATTTATTTAATTATTTTTAACCAGGAAGGTGGGCTTGTCGAATACCCTTTTCAGCTACAACCTGGGAAAATACATAATGGTTGATACACAGTGTCTAATACTTGTCAGATATCTAACAGAAGTACGTCATGCTTGTATACAATGTAAAACCATATATGAAGTTAAACTGATAGAAGAGTAGCCATTCAAAGCAGTCAGAACAAATTATACATGTCAGGTAAATAGCAGAAGCACTTAGCACTTCTATACCATGTAAAGTAATATACATAGATTACATTGACAGAGGAGTGGTCATTCAAAGCAGGCATGTGTGGACACTAAGGATAATGATATTTTAAACCTCTGAAACATGAGCCAGTTGCTACTTCTTTGAGGTGTTCATGTAATGCCTTTTTTAAATTCTGTAGACATTCTTTAGATTTAATTTCTGGAGGGAACTTGTTCCATTGTGCTGGCCTTATCCTGGAGAGTGCCCAGTCAAACAGTCTTAAAAGGCAGTCTACTCAGCATGAATGTGTCGCCTTGTTTTTTTCCTAAAGTATATACCTATTCTATAAATGGAAGTCTTCTTCTTGGTGGGGGTCTCCTAGTTTTAAAATCAGGGAGCTCAGAAGTAGGGTTGCTGTATCAGCTGTAGACAACCAACCAAGCTACTTTCTGTAGAAAAGTACATTGATGACTGAGCACATCAGCTAGTAATGTAAATCTACATGTTAATAGTAGTTTGTAGGATTTGTATATTATGGCCAGCAGGGAATATCGGAAGGGGGAATCTATATTCAAGTCTGGGTAAGAGTATATTCTTGGCTATGGCTGTGCAAACTATGGGGGTGAGTAGATAAAAGATTTTATGACAACGTTTCAGTTGAGGAGAAAGGGCTTTATTAACTGTTATGTCTGTGTGTGGAGAGCAGTTGAAGGAGTGGTCCAGAGTTAATTCTAGGTACTTGTATTCATTTAACATGGATATTCTGTTTCTTGTCATAAATGATATCTGATAATTACTTGCATTTGTGAGATGAAACAAGTAACATGATGTTTGCTGGTGTTTATCATTAGTTTATTGTCTGAGACCTGCTGGAAAATTTGAGCGAATGATAATTGTAGCTGGGATTGAAGTTTGGGAATGGAGTTATTAGTATCCAGAAGGAGAATGCCATAGGTTCATAGGTTGGTACTAGGCTATCAGCCCTAGGGCCTATACAAGCCTAGCCATAACAATTCCCTGGCTATTTCTTCCCACACTATTTACTTCCCTGGACCCCTGTCTAGCAGGGTGACTGACGTGATTCCTGTGGTGAATTTCCTTTCTCCCATCCAGTCAAGGTTCCTTTTGAAGAGGGCCAAAGAGGCACTCTGCTTGACATGTACAGGCAATCTATTCCAGAGTCTGGGGAGTCTCTGGGTCAGGAACCTATCCCTCCAGCATGTTTTGTTTATTGTGATGACAAGTTTAGATCCCTGGAGCGTGTGGCTCTGAAGTGTAGCATGTCCAACAGCTCTGGGTTTGACATGGCCTTGTATGTTAAGCAGAGATTGCCTCTGAGTAGACGATATGCGACAGAGTATAGCTGGAGTCTTTTAAGGCGGTCAGTGTAGAGCATCTGCTTTAGGCCTGTGATTCTTTTAGTGAGGTATTTTTCCAGTTGTTGTAGATGTCCTGAGAGGTACATACCAAACAGGGCGTTGTTTTGTATAATGGGTCTAATGAGGGATGAGTACAGTGGGACAATGACCTCCTTTTTTCTGGATGAAAATCCCTTAGTGATGAGGTGTGCCACATAGAAGGATTTCCTGACTGTTGTGGTGATGTGGTTATCGAAGGTGAGACCACTGTCCACCTGTGTCCCTAAGTCTCTTATCACACTTTTGGTGTTTAGTGTACTGCCACCTATATGGTAATTCACAGATACATGTTTTTTCCCAAAGGGGATAACTATGCATTTCTTGGCATTGAGCTTGAGCCCATGGGTCTGGCACCAAGCATCTGTTTCTGTAAGGCCCTTTTGTAGAGTATCCACATAATTTGGGGATTTAATAATGGCTCCCAGTTTGCAGTCATCTGTGAACTTTGTTAGCCAGAGTCCCTTAGTGTTGGCTTGTACTTCAGAGAAGTAGATGCCAAACAAGAGCAGTCCCAGGACTGAACCCTGAGGTACTCCACTTGTCACTTGTCTGGAGCTGGATTTGGAGTCGGCTACTTTTACAGTGAGGGTTCTATCAGTAAGCCAGTTAGCAACCCATTGGGTGATGTAAGGATTAATGCTCAGCTTAGTAAGTTTATCTATGATTCCAGAGTGGGGGATGGTGTCAAAGGCCTTGGCAAGGTCTAGATAGGCTGTGTGGACCACCTTACCCTTGTCCATGGCTCTGGAGACTGATTGGAAGAAGTCAATCAGGTTCAGGAAACAAGATCAGCCCTTCACAAACCCAAACTGGGTGGGGTCCAGTGTTTGAAGGTTGCCAATGTCTTTATTTATAAGTTCCATGATAATACGCTCCATGGCCTTGGACATAAGGCTTGTCAGACTGATGGGACAGTAGTTTCCAGGATCCAAGGTGGATCCTCCCTTGTGGAGTGGGATAACTGTAGCTCTGTGCCACTCAGTGGGCATGAAACCTGAGGTGAGGCTATGATTAAACATGACACTTAGGTGAGGTGCCAGTTCATATTGTAGTTCATGTAGTACACAGCCTGGGATGTCATCTGGTCCCATGGATGCTGTATTCTTAGCTTTGGAGAGTGCATTTTTTACCTGTGTGGCCATTATTACTGGAATTTGGCAATCTTCTGGAGTTGAGATGGGCCATTTAGGGGGTGAGAGGGAGGTGAAGTTGGCACTGAATCGATCTGCCAGGATATTGGCAATATCCTTGGGATCAGTATATTTAATGCCATTCTGTTTTAGCTCAGAGCAGATCTGAGCATTGCCATTTAGATTCTTGACATAGTTTCAGAATGCCTTGTGGTTGTCTTTGGAATCTTTGGCAATTTTATTTCCGTAACTAGCTTTGGACGATTTTATGAGGGATCTCAGTTTCTTACTGAGTCTGGTAAGGGAGTTTTTTGCATAATGGGATTTTCCTCTGTTCTGTAACAGTTTCTTCCTTTTGTTGTAAAGTTTGTTTATGGCAGGGGACCACCAGATTGGCTTTCTTTTTTTGGATGAGAGCATCTTGGTTCTATTTGGGATGGCACGATTCATGCATGAGTGGATGTGCTCGTACAGTGCCTTAGTGTAGGATTCAGCAGTTCAACTTTCAGTTCCCATCTGCATGGGTGTCATGAAGTTTGTCACTTCTGACTTGAGTAGTGTGAAGTTGGCTTTGGAGAAGTTTTTTATGGAGGTTTCCTTACTGGGGGGGTGGGGGTGGGATGTGGATGTTAAGGATGATTAGCTTATGGTCAGACCTGACTATCGAAGGGGTAAACATAGGTGTGGAGCATCGATTTCCCATGTTGGCAATGACCATGTCTAGGATATTGGAGCCCCTGGTGGGACTATGGATTAGTTGATCCAGGGCATTGGAATTTATGAATTCCAAGAACTGTTGGGCAAAGGTGTTGATACATGAGTAGTTTTCCCAGTTAATGGCAGGGTAGTTAAAATCACCCAGTATTAGGGTGTTTGGTTCTATCTTAATATTTTCCAGTATGTTTAGAAAGGTGCAGTGAGAATCTTGGGGTATGGTGGGGGATCTGTAGCAAGCTACAATTTGGATTGCAGTCTTACCTAGTGTTAGATGCACCTGGAGAATTTCAGATGCATTGTGTTGGGCAACTAGCCTGGTGGTGTGAATATCCTTGGTGAATATTGACACTCCTCCACCTTTAGTGTTTCAGTTCTGGTTTGGTGGCCGAAAAGTGTGGTAAGAGATGTAGCCTGGTATTGCAGGGGTGCTGTCTGGAGCCTTGAACCAGGTTTCAGTTACTGCACAGATATCAATGTTCTCCATTTTTAGGAGTGCCTCGAGAGAGTGCATTTTGAGGTTTAGACTTTTAGCATTGAGTAGCATTACCTTCAGATTTTGCATGCTTGTACCTGTTACGGTGGTGGTTTTGTAATTTGAACTTTGCCTAAAAAAGGCACTATAGGGATGGCAAGAGCCTTAGCCAGTAACCTGAATCCCAGAGGCGACAGGTGCAGACCATCTCTGGCAAAGCATCATGGTCTGTCAATCATGTCGTCCCAGGCAGACAGATACTGGATCCCCTTTGAATGACACCAGAAGCTTAGCCAATTGTTGAAGTCAATCATTTTGTCCTTATATTGTGGTATCCTTCTGGCTGAAGGCAGGATGCTACTCAGGGCTAGGGTCATACCTGCCTGGGCCACATGATCCGAGAGCTCTTCCATGTTACTTTTCATGTAGTTCAGGGAGGTACGTCTCAAGTCATTCACTCTAACATGGACAACGACAGAGTCATATTTGTACTTGTTATGGAGTGACTTGAGTGCATGCGTTATGTGGCGGATCCTGGCACCCGACAGGCAGCTGACTGTAATTTTCTCATTGTTCAACCTGGTGAGAGGGACATCAGTGTGCCAGACTATAGAGTCACCTATGACTAAAGTGTTAGGCACATTGTCTTGCCTTAGGGGCTGTTGCTGGGAGGCACACTGGTGTTGTGAACTATGTGACACTTTGGTTGTGATTGGTGTTTGTTTGCATTTCAGCTTCAGAGGTCCTTGTTGCTTGGCAATAAAAAACACCAAAAACTCCAAAAAGTCAAGTAATAGGATGGAAAAACTTTAATCCATATACTGCATACGTCCTGGTACCTCGGCAATTCGCCTTCAGTGGGACAAACAATCATATAAACCCATCCTTTAAATACACACATCAATTAAATACTTCATTAACTTATTTAACTTATTTAACCCTTCAGTCTCCAAATGTCAAAAACATTCACAGTTAATAGTTTTTTTACAGTGTGTTGGCCAGACCACATTTTCATGTTGGCAACTTTAAGGTTGAATTGAGTAGATTAGAATATAAAATGATTTTGGGATATCATACTTTATATCCCAGGGGGATGAATTTGGATTGTGGTTTAATCATGTAGTTAATATTTATTTATAGTGTATACATATAAATTTATACATTTGATATAGTTTAGTTTTTTGTATATGCATTTATCATATCATAATGTATTTTCATAAGTTTATGTATTAACTGTGAATGTTTTTGACATGAGGCAATTGCTGCATTGCCCCAGTATGCCCAGATTCACTAGGTGGACAGAAGAAATCACCGGAAGCTGACCCTTGGACATGCCTGGTTTGGTGCTTTTTTTTTTTTTTTTTTTGCAAAGTACAGGAGCTGTTTTCCCTTACCTTAGCAAGGTACTTTGCAATTATAGGCTGTTTAGTGCTTAAGGCTTCCTAGTGCTTTCCAGCAGGTATTAGAGAAAGTGCTAGTCACAGGGATGCTTAAAGGTAAGATGAAAAAAATGCACACTGCAGTGTGCACTAGACAAGTTAGATGTGAAAGTAGGTAACTGTTTAAAAAGTTAAGATTTAGTGGAGAGTTACTATGTTTAAAACAGCAAGATGGATTGAAAGGGGTGGTCACTTTTGTATTCTGGTACTATGGAATACAGTAGGATGGTCAATAAATTTAAATAGTTGAAGGGGAGGGATTTCAAAAGTGATGATTTTGTGATTTCTCACACAAGCCAGTGAAAGTAGAGAGGAAATGAGATATATGGTCAGATTAACATAAGAGGCAGGCAACTAGAAAGACAGTGGTATTAAATTCTGCCTGACTCAGAAGAGAGAGAGAGCTGTGGTCTCTTTTGAAGTTTTAATATGCTGTTAAAGCAGAATGCAAGTAAAACACAAGGTAAAGAAAACAAATCACAGTATTCAAAATATAGAAAGGCAATAAAGTAATACAAAAATACAAAAAATAAAAGCAAAGTAACCTTTCCTTCACAGCAAAGTGTAGCAGAGTCTGGATGAGCCTTTCTGGTAAAGCTCTGAAATGTTTTATTTTACCCCTTAAATAGAATATCTACATATAGGGTGATATACAGAGATGCAAGTTTCTCTGAGTGGTCTTTAATGACGAGGGTGAATAGCAAGGGTCTCAGTGCTGATCCTTCTGGCACTCCAATGTGGAAGGACCCTTTATGGGTAGAAGTTGATTGTTAGCAAAGACCTGAAATGTCCTATTTTCTAGGTAGCACTGGAACCAAATTATAGTATTTTCCCCAAAGTTAAATTTTATCAGTTTTCATTGAAGAAGATTCTGATTAACTGTCTCAGATGTTCAGGATATGACTACAAATATTCTGTCATAAATAGACCAGAGTTCATGGTGCTACATATTGAGTCAAATACTGAGGGTAATGCTGTGTTAGTGCTGAAGGTATTTCTGAAACCTTGCCATTTGTTTGATGGGAATCCATAGTCGTTTGTGTGTTAATGTCTTGTTTGCAGAGAATGTTTTAAACATTTTTGTGAGTGGGCATAGTGTTGAAATATGCCAAAAGTCTTGAAGTGATTTGGGAATGGGACCTTTGGGTGGGGGTGGGTGATGACACATTTCCAAGTAGGGGATACTATTCCTGTGGTGAGAGATACACTGCATATGTAAGTTAGTGGTCTGATCATTTTATCTACAACTTTTATATGTAGTTTGGGTGGCACGTAGACAATTTTTAACAAGGTGTTTTAAGGCTTTTTTTAATAGAGTATTTGATTGTTTTGTTCAGATCTCTCTAAGGTAAAAGATGGTTGCATATTCAGCTAACAAATATATTCATGGTTAAGTGACTATAATGTGCACTTCTGCAGTTTTTTTTTAGTAAATGTGGTAGCTGTGTTTTGAATGGATGAGATAAAGAAATGAGTATAGTCACTGGACAAGTTTAGTGTAAAAAATATTTATTATGCTATCTCTAGAATTCCGTGTAAGTTGCTTTGACACCCTATAGAATAGTTTTGAATTCTTTGATGCAATTAGTTGTTTATTATAAAGATTCATATGTGATTACTTGGCTAATGACCTCCTGGGGCTTTTTAAAGCTTAGTCATGCTTCCCAAGAATTAAGCCTTGCACCTTGTGTGTGAGATAGCTGTGGTGGTGGTGCTGCGGTAGCATTGTCGCCTCACAGTAAAATGTTGTCCTGTTCGAATCTCAGCTAGAGAATCTTCTGTGTGGAGACATGCGTGAATGGGCGTACCTTCGTTGAAGGTTGTGCGTCAGGGCCGGCAACTCGGCACGTAAAAATCTACTGCCAATCATTAGCGGACCAGAGTTCAGCTGTGGCGACCCCTAACCGGGAAAAGCCGAAAGACACAACAACAGCCTTGTGTCTGTGAGATAACTACCTTAATCATTATGCCAATTCCCTATTCAGAGATATTTGTCTGAGTTGTTTGATACTCAAGTATGCTTTTTAAGAGAGGTATGGTTGTCTTTTAACTGCTCATTTTGCCAGTTTGCTGAAATATTATCTGGCCTTGTCTTTTTGTTTTATGAGGTTCTTTCATTTTGTATTCTTGCAGGTGTGGGCAATCATAATTGCAGAGGTCTGGGTACGAGTCACCATTTTTATGAAAGCAAACATGCTGGAGGGATAGATTCCCTTCACAAAGACTTCCCTTGCTATGGAACAAGGTCCCGATCTACATAAGACAGAGCCCCTCACTATCACTCTTCAAGAGGAACCTTGACGAGTGGATGGGTAACAGAAAGTTCACACCAGGGATCATACCAACAGCTCTACTAGATAGGGGCCAAGGGTACTAGCTGCTAGATCTAGGGCCTAGGGAACTAACCAAAGGGGGTGGTGAATACCGCACAACGTGGCTGGGCTAATATATGCCTTCGGGCAGATAGCCCAGTACCTACCTATGAACCTAAATCTGTGATAACTGTTGCTTACATTTTAAGCATTGTAACTATCAACATGACTGTTTTTCCCCAAAATTAACAAAAGGAAAACAAAAAAAATCAGACTGCAGTATTTTCCTCCATGTTTTTTGTTGCATGTGATGCTATTAGAAATGCATTAAAAATACACTGGTGAGAGTTACTGCAGGGTACAACTGCTAAGCTAGTTGTTGGTGAAAGACTAAAGTAATTTACTCACAATAATTTTTGCAGCATGGATAAGTGAAATGCACAGTTTAAACAAAAGGTGGCTTTAAGTGTATGTGGTATATGGCAGGATAAAAGGAATACTTGTTCCAACATTTTTGTGCTTGTTAGCTATATAAGAAGTAGTTTGTGATGCGTGAATGTACTTCATGGCTTATTTAGCATTAAGTATCGCTTCTGAATAAACTGTTTAGTCATCTTGCCTTGACTTAAACCTGTGAGAACCCTCACTACATTTTGTTGCAATCATCTCCTAAACCCTTTGTGTTTTGCTATTGATTAAACAGATTAGAGGAAATGTCTTCATTTTGAAGCTGTAAATTTAAACTATGTAAAGATTATGCTTCTACAAACCCTTGATCTATTGTTATATGCTTATGAGCTGCCACATACTTACTAGTGTTAATTTAACTTTTATTTATTTAATTTATCTAATTAAAATACTAATCCTGGATGCTTGCATGATTTACTAAAATGTTGGATACTGTGTTGATGAATAACTGTAGATCTACTTTATTGTTTTTTTAGAAACAAATGCATTTAAAGGCAAGGTGGTACATAACACAGCTTACAAGATTAGTTGAAATATTAGTAGCTTTCCAAAAGGAGAATTTTCATGTAGGTTCTGTCCCCAGTGTGTGTCATGTGAATGTACATGTATTTACTCACTCATCAAGAGTAAATCTGTCCATTTATCTACCTATGTATATATCTGTGTGAATTTGTATGTATGTTGCTGTATATATACATTCCCCTTCTTCTCTTTCGGCTGTTCCCGTTAGAGGTCATCACAATGGATCATCTGTTTCCATTTCTTCCTGTTCTCTGCATATTGCTCTGTCACACCAACCACCTGCATGTCCTCTCTCACCACATCCATAAACCTTATCTTAGGCCTTCCTCTTTTCTTCTTACCTGGCAGCTTCATCCTTAGCATCTTTTTCCTAATATACCCATCATCCCTCCTCAGCACATGTCCAAACCAATGAAATCTCGTCTCCCTGACTTTGTCTCCAAACCGTCCAACCTGAGCTAACCCTCTAATATACTGATTCCTAATCCTGTCCATCCTTGTCACACCCAGTGCAAATCTTAACATCTTTAACTCTGTCACTTCCAGCACTGATTCCTGCCTTTTTGTCAGTGCAACCATCTCCAACCCATACAACATATCTGGTCTCATTACTCTCTTGTAGACCTTCCCTTTCACTCTTACTGGTATCCATCTGTCACAAATCACTCCTGACACTCTTCAACACCCATTCCACCCTGCCTGTACTCTCTTCTTCACCTCTCTTCCACACTCACCATTTTATATATATATATATATATATATATATATATATATATATATATATATATATATATATATATATATATATATATATATACATTCCACTAATGTATGTAAGTCCTACTATTAGTTGTATTTATAATTTATAATCATTGTGATTTTTGTAATAGTAAATCACAGAATGCAGTTGTTTATTTTATTTGTGATTGTTATTCATCAGGTTTATAGAAATAATCAGTCTCTTGGGAATTATAAGTATAAAATGCAGTTATTGACATTCAACATGCTACAGCTACTCATGGTTTTATTTCTTCCCTGCCTTGATGACCACGCCATCAGGTTCCCTTCTGTTTGCTCATTCCATGCGCCCACTCAATCCCTGGGAGGTGGGTACCACACAGCCCATTTTCTCCTCCCAGGGGCAAGAGACAAGCAGAAGAGAGTGAGACTATCATCTGTCTAAGGCCAGGGGGTTGTGCTTTAAAGGTCTAACCCCTGTGCACATGCCACGTACTGCCCTAAGGTTCAGCATGTAGTGGTCATTAGCAATGGCATGCCACTCACTTCTATCAGTGACATAACTTCTCAGGAGTGGCCTGCACTGTCCCTTAAGCCAATGCCTCAGTGGGATATCCTGTCACAAAGTAAAATGACCCAAGGGCCTCGTGAGGGTGACTACTCTTAGATGAAGGCCTCAGACAAAAAAGTCTTAGTTTTGCAACCCTATACAAAAATAAGTTAAATGTTCAGAATGAAGGCTGCTTTAATTTAATATTAAACATCTCTGGAGTATCAACACACAATTTTAAGTAATGCAATCTAAGCAAACCCCTCAGGTAACACCCCACATTATGTGTAACAGAAACGACAATGGCTTTTAATCTTCTGGTCTATCACTCGTGTAGGTGATACATGAAAGCTACATAGCTGTACTTATGGCAGCAACACAACACTTGCAGGTAAGCAGTTCTACCTGTTACATTCCATGTTGCTTTTCAGTATATAGTTTCAAGCTTTCAGTTGCACAATGAAGGTATGATAGCAAAGCCATTTGTGAAGGATGCTACAAAATGACTAACAGGTTTCCTGATGCAATGAGACCTAAAGATGCATGTTTACATTAAACATCCAAGAGCCTACAATTAAAAAGGGCATGAAACCTCCGTAGTATAAATGATTTGAAACATTTTTACTAGGAAGTTACACAGCTGTTCATCTGGCAGCAAAAGAAGACTGTGGGGAGAGCAGTCGAACCTCATATAAAAAATATTCCTTCTTTGTTTTCAGCACTACAGTAACATTCTTGCTATTGTACAATTGAATATAGGGCAGGAGCAGTCATTTTTAAAAAAATGTTGTCATCTGACTTGTTCTAACAAGCACCCAGCTAATGTGATACTCATGCATCTATATGTATATATGCAAACAAGCCTTCTAAGTAGCAGAAGTTCTACGTAGTACAGCCCTCCTCATGCTAGTTCCTGCAGCAGAGTATAAGAAGTCAGTGCAAGCTTTTATAATGCTTTGGAAATGTGAAGTCAATGGGGCATTTCTTTGAACTGCATCATGAAAAGATATTACATTGGGATAACAGTGCAAGAACATTACCTTGCCATAAGGCATTTAAATTTAAGATCATTCAACGGTGATTATATATATATATATATATATATATATATATATATATATATATATATATATATATATATATATCATGTGCTTTCACACACAGCCTGTGTCCCTACCCACCCCATAAAATATAGTTTCCTTCTATGTATTGCTCTTATGATAAGAGTGTGATGAAAATGAAAGAACAAATGGCCAGAGTAGTGTATGACAACTCTGTGCTTACAGAGATGTGTTTGCCTAGCATGCCTACTTACCCCTAGTCCTAAAGTACAGCCACCTTCTCACTTTCTCTGTACCCCTTAGAAGTTAAAGTAGGATAAATGTGATAAAACCAGTGACCGTTGTAATGTTTTTCAACTTGGTGACATCAGACATAGATGAATAACATGGCATCTAATGTCTTTCAAAAGACAACCACCTTCTGTCCACATATTTGATTGGTTATGACAAAAGTGAAAAAAATTACCCCAACAGTGTATTTCAGCTTAGCTCTCATAATGGCTATGTTCCCTCTTAGTTTCAGTTTGCTAACTATAAAGTAAATATTGCATTTTCCTTGACAGAAAGCATTTAAATATAAAGTAATATACATTTGTAACAGAAAATTATCACATGAGCCATGTGAATCACAATTAGTTATTTACAAATGTCCTCAAAGTTGCAATTACTCGTTTGGTTGATGGATTTGACTACACAGCGCACTAGACAATCTACATAAATGCAGTGCCAATGCAGAATATAATAGAACTGCCTTTTGAACAATGCATGTTCTGGAAAACCCATTTCAGAAAGTTATGCTGTTTTGCAGCTTTTAAAACCTCTTCATGACAGTGTTTAAAAAGAACAATGCACTTGCAAAATGCAGTTGCTCTGGAAATGTCCCCTACTTCTGATATTCAATTACTTCCTTAGGCCTTAAACTTGTTGTGGGAATAATGACTGGGTAAAATAGACAGGTTTTGCTTTATTCCCATCAAAAACTAAAATAAAGAGTAACTTTGCTATTGTAATTTTATAAACATATATATGTATGTATGTGTTTCATTGTATTCAGTGTAACACTCTTCACAATATTTAGTCATCATTTCTGTCATCACTAGAATATTTGAAACTAAACACCCCATAACAATCTTAGACTCTCATGTCAGCAACTTGCTTCATTCTATCACATCTACCATTTGCCTCTCCGTTATGTAAATATTTGACTATATGTACCCAGTTTATCGGTACTTTTGTTAGTGTTTCAAATGTAATTTTGTATTTACTGCTACAAATGTAAATGCTCTGTGTATTAAAATGTTAAATATAATCTATACTTGATATTTTCTCCCTAAGTTCACCAAACAAGTTCTCAAATAGAATGTCACTCCTGTCTGGAGTTGGACAACATCAAGGGTGTGTGAGGGCACCATCTACCAAGTACTCTAAACCGTGAATAGAAATAATGGAAACATCCCCATAAGGAATGTAGCTGCATCAGTAGTCAAAAATGCAAATACAATGGCAGTATTTATCTTTGCCATTTGGAAACTGTTTTTTTTTTTTTTTTGCTACAAGCTACATTTCACCCGTGGGTGGGAAGTTTTAGACTGATGTTACGATGGGACTAATCTCAAGGGTGTGTGCCATACCTGCCACCAAAGAAAAGCAACCAACAATGCCACACCATTCCTATCTTCTTCTACAGCAGCTCCAGCAGGTCCTCAAACTGGTACCTGAATTTGGATCTCCTGGGTCATAGGTTCATAGGTTCATAGTGTTTACTAGGCTAATGGTCCTGGAGCCTGTACAAGCCTAGCCCATAGGATTACCCTGGGATCGTGCCACTCAACCTTAGTTCCTAGTGCCTCTGTTGAGTAGAGCCACTGGAGTGATCCCACCCACTCATCAAGATTTTTCTAGAAGAGGGCAAGTCAAGTGCTCTGCTTGACATGTATGGAAAGTCTATTCCATAGCATGGGCAGTCTCTGGATTATGAACCTGTCCCTCCAGCATGTTCTGTTGATTGTTGTGATGAGGTTGAGGCCCCTGGGCATGTGGTGTGGAGGGATTGGGATTTCTTTAGATGTAGCATTTCTAACAGAGCTGGGTCAGACATGGCTTTGTAAGTCAAGCAGAGATCGCCTCTAAGTAGGTGATATGAGACAGAGAATAGTTGGAGTTTTTCGAGTCTGTCCATATAGGACAAGTGTTTAAGGCCTAGGATCTTCTTTGTGAGGTACTTTTGTGGCCTTTCCAGTTGTTGTAGGTGTCTAGTGAGGTACATGCCAAATGGGGCATTGTACTCGATAATTGGCCTAATGAGGAAAGAGTAGAGGAAGACAATGACCTCTTTCTTCCTGGATGCAAAACCTTTAGTAATGAGATGTGCCACATAGAAGGACTTTCTGACCACAGTGGCAACGTGGTGGTCAAAAGAGAGGTTGCTGTCAACCTGTGTTCCCAGATCTCTTATAACGCTTTCTGTGTTCAGTGGACTACCATCAATGTGGTAATTCAAGGGAACCGGGTTTTTCCCAAAGGGGATGAAGACATATTTTTTGGCATTGAGCTTAAGGCCATGGTTCTGACACCAGTCGTTGGTCTCATTGAGGCCTTTCTGTAGGATGTCAGCATCATTTGGGGAGTTAATAATAGCTCCCAACTTGCAATCATCTGCGAACTTTGTCAGCCAGAGTCCCTTTGTGTTGGCCTGGACTTCAGAGAAGTAGATACAAAACAGGAGATGACCCAGGACAGAACTTTGTGGGACTCCACTCATGACTGGTCAGTAGTCTAACTTGAAGTCAGCTACTTTCCCTCTGTGAATTCTATCTGTGAGCCAGTTTGCAACCCACCTAGTGATATAGGGGTTGATGCCTAGCTTAGTAAGTTTTTCTATGATTTCTGAGTGGGGAATGATATCAAAGGCCTTGGCCAGATCAAGGTAGGCTGTATAAACCACCTTACCTTAATCCACAGCTCTGGTGACTGACTCAAAGAAGTCAACAAAGTTGAGCAGGCATGATCTACCCTACACAAAACCAAACTGTGTAGGATCCAGAGTTTGGAGATTCCCTGTATCCTTGTTTATTAGGTCCATGATGATGTCTTCCATAGCTTTGCATATCAGATTCATCAGGCTAATGGAGTGATAGTTCCCAGGGTCTGTAGTTGCTCCTCCTTTGTGGAGAGGGATGACTGTAGCAGTGCACCATTCAGTAGGGACAAAGCCTGAGGTAAAGCTGTGATTGAACAGGGCACACAGGTGAGGTGCCAGTTCACTCTGTAGTTCATGTAGAGCACAGCCAGGGATACTGTCAGGTCCCATAGAAACTGTATTCTTGGCCTTGGACAGTGCTGTTTTAACCTGTGCAGCAGTAATACTGGGTGCCTGGCAAACTACTGGTATTGTGATTAGTCCTTTGGGTGGGGAGAGGGGTAAAGTTAGCACTGAATCTGTCCACCAGTATATTTGCAATATCTGTTGGCTCAGTATAGGAGGTACCATTGTGCAGTAGCTCAGAGCAAATCTGGGTATTGCCATGGAGATTCTTTACATAACTGTAGAAGGCCTTGTGGTTGTCTTTACTATCTGCTGCAATTTTGTTTTCATAGCTAGCTTTAGAGGATTTGATGAGGGATCTCAACCTTTTGTTAAGGCTGATAAGTGAGTTTTTCCAATCTTGGGACTTCACCTTATTCCGCATCAGTTTCCTGTTTCTGTTATAGAGTTTATTTATGGCAGAGGACCACCAGATTAGCTTCCTTATTTTTGAGGAGAGTGTCTAAGTTCTATTGGGTATGGTAAGATCCATGCATTTGTGTACATGTTCGTACAGTGAATTGGTGTATGATTTGGTGGTCATGCAACTATTCTCTATTTGCATGGGTGCTGTGAAGTCAGCCACCTCTGTTTTTAGGAGCCCAAAGTTAGCTTTGGAGAAGATTTTCATGGTGGTTACCTTTGTTAGAGGGGTTGGAGGGATGTGGATTTCCAAGATGATTAGCTTGTGATCGGATCTAACCAGGGAGGAGTTGACTATTGGTGTAGAGCAACAGTTGCCCATGTTAGTAATGACCAGGTCCAGGATATTGCTACCTCTAGTGGGGGTAAGAATGAGCTGGTCTAGGACACTGGAATTAATGAATTCCACAAAGCGTTGGGCAAGTATATTGGTACATGAGTAGTTTTCCCAGTTAATGGAGGGGTAGTTGAAGTTGCCCAGTATGAGAGTGTTAGGTTGGACCTTAATATTCTCCAGGGTGCTTAGGAATGTGAAGTGTGAATCTTGGGACATGGTAGGGGATGTATAGCAGGCTACGACCTGAATCGCTGTCTTACCCAATGTCCTTCTATGCCAGTGAAGCTTTTATATTTTAAGCATTGCAAGTTGTAAAATCATATACTTGATGATGGAAGGGTCATGATGATGTATGCTTAAAACGTGAGATCAAATCACCATTTTATTTTTTTGAGGTGGAAATATCTTTTGCTAAGTATTAATCTAATTACATGTTATTTATAAAGCATAAATGAAAGTATTTGTTTTTGTCTGGATTGTTTTATCATGATGCCCTAGTGAAACAAGTATATAAGATTCACTAGATGTATTTTAATATTTTGAAACTTTATGAATTGTTTTAAATCAAAATAAATATTTTATTTGTTTAAAAAACTATTTATTTCAATGTTTTGAGGTACTTTATTTGATTTTAGATAAATCTAATGTTGAAGCATAAGCATACAGTTTAATGAAAAAATTTACTTCATCCAAAAACAATAGACAGTGAACTTTTGAAGAGCTAGTTAACATGTTAATAACTATTTTTGTATGTTAAGAACAAATTTAAATTCTAAATAAAGCAATAAAATATAATACTTTAACTTGTTTTCCTTCAGCAAAAAATAACTGTAATCCATTAATAGGTAATGTTTCTGAGTCAAGAGATATTCAGAGAAAGTTATCAGCTGAATAAAAAAAAAAAAGAGTTTGAAAAAAGTGTTTGAATTAGCTCAACCATGGGAAGTAGTTTACAGAAATATGCTGGATAAGCATTTGTGTGTAGCAGACAGTTTTAACAGAAATGCAGAGATGTCAATATTTAATGTTATGGCACATTACTTCCATTACAATTATTAGCAGATGAAGCAGTATGTGGTTAAATTAAGTAGCTGATATGACAGATATCATCAGTAGCATAACTGGAAACTTGAAACTGAGAAAATGAATAACTGTTCTCTGTGGTCATATTACCAACATTTTCTAGAAAAAAAATCATGGTTACATTTTTCAGGCAGCGCCTTGGGGATGCCATAAGCAAAGCCAAAATGACTGAAACTATGCATTACTGTTTTAGAGGTCATGTTGCATACCTCACAGAAGCTGAGACTGGGCGTGGAGAGAAAGAGGGAGACAGGAGAAGAGGTGCAGTGTCGTGTGTTAATTTAATAGTCCACAGAAAAATGACATCTCTAGTTTAAAAAAAGACTGTTCTTTGGCACCAAAAGATAATGCTGTAACTGTAACTGTAGTCCATGAAGACTGTTGATATTTAGCAACCTGGAATCTGGAGGAGATGATATTGGGGGAGGGGATAGGACTTAACAGCCAATCTTAGCTCGCTTGCCCTAGAGTGAGTGGGGTGTAGTCTAGTTTGCTCCTACTCTGCCATCTGCTGGAAGTTATGTGTACAAAAGGAAGTATGTGGGGAAGGTGATACAAGTGCGGCTCTGCCAGCCCACTTACATACAGTAGCCTTCACTGCATGTATAAAAGGAATTTGTAGAAGCCCATTGGTTTGGTAAGCACACTTGTTTGTTACTGGAGGCAGAGTTAAGACTTATCATGAAAAACTAATTTTCCAGGGATGATGGTTCACTGTTGTCCAAATCTTAACCCCGTTATTTCAATAATGATGTGGTTAGTAGACAGTATTCTCCTTTAGAAAGACGTGTTCCTCACTGGGGTGACATGGCTACTTAAAGATCATGTCTAAAGGTGTGAAATGAAGCTTTGTCTTTACAAATGAATGGGTTAGTTTTTCTGCCTAGTTGTTAAATTTAACTGGTCAGCATTTACATAAGTGATTCAGTTATGTATACATGATATCCATCATAATTACAGCCTGTGCCTGAAGCGATGTAAATGCCTGTTGCCCACATATTAATATTAATTCTGTAATCACAGCTGTATCAGCTAAGGCTTATATGTTTAAGAGCTATTTTTTTAAGTATTTCTTTTAGAAAAGACTTTCAAAAAAAACTTTTGTTCTGACACAGAGACTTGCTCACATGCATAAGGATTCAAACACTTTTTTTGTTTCGTAAAACAAAAGTTTATTTTGTGCCTTTAAACTTGATCTTTAAACTGGCAGGGAACACGTCAGTAAGATCTCACAGTTAGGCTTGATAGCTGTGGCAGATGTGAGTAATGGAATGCATATATAAAATAGTTTATTTATTTATTTATTTTATTTTACATTTGTTTACCGGGAAAGTCCGATTGGACACAGGTCCATTTTCAGCGGAGGCCCGGGGAGAAAAGCTCCATATAATATATATTAAAGAGTCACGCATTTTGTAATGTAACAGAAAGTGCACTGGGAGAAGGTTAAAAATACAATATAGTTCAACACTCACACATTTCCTACTATAGCAGTTTCTCATTAACACAAAGCAATAATTTCCAGTAGAACATACAGGAAGAAGCAAGATATTCAGCAGGACATACAGGAAGAGTTTAGTAGAACAAGATTAGCAATATTCTGGGCAGGGGCCTCCACATAATGATTTAAAGTTGTTATAGCATACATAATTGTTAAAGAAGTATTTTGCATCCAAAATATAAGTTATATAAGTAATTAATGTCAGGACACAAGCACACACATACACACAGAAACTCACACGAGTAAATGTGGAGAGACAGAATCACACACACACACACACACACACACACACACACACACACACACACACACACACACATAAACAAATATGCATACATAAGAACTCCAAAAAGAAAAATGGCACTCAGAAGTGTAACAATAAATAAAATACAATAAAATAAAACAACTTTAACACATTTCAGGTAGCCTTGAAGAAGAGAACCTTAGTAACAAATGTGAAAAGTTACATGAGAAAAACACATTCAGATTTAAAGCCATACTGATATGAAATGCTAAGAGTCAGTTTCTCTGTCTTGAACTAAAAAATATAACACATAACAAAAATGTGATGTCTAAAAACACCAAAAGGGCAAACAAGTGATAAGTACATAATATTAATAAAACTACAGAAAAATTCAAAGTAATATAAAAACTGCATGGGGTGGACATACATATTTGACACATTTCACATTAATAATGCATGCTATAATGTGGGCAGCTGCAGTGGTGCAGTGGTTAGCATTGCTGCCTCACAGCAAAAGGTTTTCCGGTTCGATCCTCGGCTGGGGTGCCTCCTGTGCAGAGTCTGCATGTCCTCCCTGTGGTTGCGTGGGTTTCTGACAGGTGATCCAGTTTTCTCCCAAAGACATGCTGTAGGTGGACTGGACACTCTAAATTGGCCCTAAGTGTGTGTGTGTGTGTGTGCATGTGTGTGCCTTCTGTAGAAGGCTGGGCACTAGGTTGGCAACTTGACACTGTAAATCTCCACTGCCAATCATGAGCAGACCGGTGATCCACTGTGGCGACCCCTAACTGGGAAAAGCTGAAAGAAGACGTGCATGCTATAATGTCTTATAGGTTCATGTGTGATTACAAGGCTAACAACCCAAGGAGGGCCTTTTTAAGCCTAGCCATGCTTCCCAAGTGTGTCTGACAAGTTTTAATACACTTGGGTTATTTTAAGGGTGTGTGTGTGTGTGTGTGTGTGTGTGTGTGTGTGTGTGTGTGTGTGTGTGTATATATATATATATATATATATATATATATATATATATATATATATGTATATATGCTTGGGCATGGGTGATCAGCATTTATAGCCTGCCTCTGTCTACGAGAGACATGTGTGCCAGACCAGGGTTAAATTTCCAATTCCCCATCCACTGGTCCAAGTTATTCTTGAATTGGTATAGGTAATAACTTTGCTTCACATAGATGGGAAGCTTGTTCCAGAGAAAGGGTATTCTCTGAGACAGGTGTCCCTTCAACATGTCCTATTTATGTTGCATAAGAAGTAGATTTGGGCCCCTAGATTGGATAATTCTGATATTATTTGTTTTGTGGACGTGCAAAAGATCTATCACAGTGGGATCAGAGAATGTTTTATAGTCCACTCACAGATTGCCTCTCAGTAATCTCTATGAGACTAAGTACAGGGATAAGACTTTAAGTTGGTCTACATAGAACATGTTGTTTAGGTCATGTGTTCGTTTTTATGAGGAACCTCTATGGATGCTACTGTTGTTGCAAATTCCTGGTCAGGTTCATGCCAAAGGGAACATTGCACTCAATGACGGGTATGATAAGGGCTAAGGACAGCAGAACAATGACATCCTTGAATCTAGATGGCTTACCCTTGCTTATAAGTTGCACAATATGGAATTATTTCCTTACTACCATAGGCAAACAATGGTCAAAACCAGGTTACTATTTATCTGTGTTCCCAAATCCCTGATCACTGGGTTCACTCTTAGGGATCATGTTATTGTTGTGGTAGTTTCCAGGGGTAACCATTTTCTCAAAAGATATTATTATGCATTTCTTTGCATTGAGATTTAGACCTTGACTCTGGCACCAGTTATTAGTCTGTGTTAGGCCTTTGTGGAGTGTATTTCTGTCATCAGGAGAGTCTGTGACTGTGCCTATTTGCAGTTATCTGCAGACTTAGACAGTGGCCCCTGACTTTGGTTTTGACTTCAGAAAAGTAGATGCCAAAATGAAGCTGCCCCAGCACCGAGTCATAAGGGACTCCACTAGTGATTGGCCTCTTTGTGGAGATAGGACTCAAGAAGTTAGCAGGGGACAGTCTGTCTGTGAGTCACTTATCTGTTCATCTAATTTCATGAGTTTCTGTACAATGTCTAAATGGGGTATTGTGTCAAATGCTTTTGCCAAGGTAGGCAGTATGCACCATTTTACTGTCGTCCTTTGCTTTGTTGACCTTCTTAAAGAAGGCATGACCTGCCCTTGTCAAAACCAAACTGTATTGCATCCAGAGTCTGAAGGTTTTCTATGTTATTGTTTATCATTTCCACCATAATTCTGTCCAAGGCTTTGCATCTGAGATTAGTCAGACATGGTTATGTAGTTACTAAGGTCCAAAGATGGCCTGCTCTTGTACAGAAAGTGGCTACCTTTTCTTGGGGGGGGGGTGGTAGGCTATGTTTGAAATCAAAGGGCAATGACATGATCCCTGATAAACAATCATTGATTTCTGCCACTTCCTAGTAATCACACTTTAGATGTTATCACTAAAAGTGTGCACCGCTTTGATGGCCAGTATGTGGGTGAATGCAAAAAGCAGTGACAACAACAAGGTGAAACTACAATATAAAGACCATTGTTTGTGTTTCCACTGAATCTGACATCAGAAAGTTACAAAGAAGGTTGCTGTCTTTTTTTGTGATGAGAGACAGACTGTGTATGAAAGCACATGACCATTACAAGATCAATGTTTTATAGAGCAGGTTTGTCTTGGCACAGTATATATGTTTATAACTACCAAGCTGTAACTCATTATTTGTCGTAGTTTCCTTGCAAATGAACCTCAGACGTGTACAGAGAAAGCATCTATCTTTTGGGAAAGACATGTTTTCTGTGAAAACACATGGTAGTTGCATGATTGCTGTTTAATTATTTATATAGTTTCTTAAGACAGTGTGTCTCTTTGACAGTAATAAGGTGAAATACATTTCTGTGGCTATTATTATGTCTTGCATCTCCTTATTGAAACATTAGAAGTGCACAGAGTATGGCTATTGCTTTTCTTGGGGGGGGGTCTTTTTGTAAAATCAAAGGGTAGTTTCATGACAGTTAAATCATCATTTATATGGCTTGTGGTGTTGCCAGTGTATTTCTGAAAGTAATAAGCCGAAGTACACAATGGTGACTGTTATTTGTGACTTCTTCACAGTCAAAGTTGATATTCTCTCACAGAAGAGAGATTTCAGGTAAGGCCAGTATTTGTATGAAGTTTGTCTTTGTTGTATTTTTTGGAACTCATTGGATACACAACCTCTATGTGTTGACTTTCAAGTTTGTACTTTGTTATAATTTCCTAGCCTGCATGAAACAAACATTGTCAGTCAGTTCACAACAGATGTGCAATTTTTACTTTTTGTCACAAGAAGTGAATACTTCGTTCATAAAACTATATATATATATATATATATATATATATATATATATATATATATATATAATATACATATATATATATATATATATATATATATTTATACATATATATATATATATATATATATATATATATATATATATATATTTTTTTTTTTTTCATAAAATAGGAATTAAAGTATTGTAATTCTGAAAACATTTATATTACATAGGCTATGAGGAGTAAAAATGGGAAAGCACTATTGGAATTGTGACTTGGCAGAAATCAATGTGTAGTTATTCTATTGCTTGAGCACCTAAAGGAACAAAATCGCTATAATAAATGTACCAGACAGCAGTTGTTTCTTGATCTAAATTCATTTTAGTTATAAAATACATATGAATGAATGAAATTAAAATGGATAAGGTTATAAAAGCTTTTCTTTTTGCACCCTTAGCAGCAAGAAGCACTATTTTTGCAAATTGTGTCATCATCCCTGACTCACTGATGATGCGGTTTAAAACACAGATGAACCATACTCTCAGTTAACTGAATGTAGTATTTTCAGAGGGTGAGTGGGCCAGGCTAACACAGTGACTCTGAGCTAAGTGTTTTAAGTAAAAATACTTTGGTGGGGGTATTTAAGATTGTTATCAACATAACGTGTTTCTTGGAGCAAGAGATTTATTACGTCATTCAAAACAAAATGTATTTGGGTTATTGTGCCTACAGATTTTTGGCTGTATTATTTATTTTATTGTTATTTTGTTATGCGTTGTTTCAAAAGCTTGCACTTCAGCTGCCTGTCAGCTTATTATTCTCTGTTTCCATTGTGAGTACTGTATTGAATATCTGCTCAGAATACAGAAAAAAATGATGGTAAATAATAATTCTTTTCTGAATTGACATCATAACACAAGTAAAAGAAATCATATATGTCTCACCAGGAAAAAAATGCACAGTTTACATTATAACATGCCATAGTTAAAAAGGTCTTAATCTGGAGCAAGTAAAATAGTGTATACAAATTTGCTGCCCTGAAATAACAAAGACTCAAATGACCAACTTACGTGTGATTGTGCCTTCACACTCTGCTGTTACTGCTTACAAGTTTCATAATTATATGTTTTCAGGGACTAAGACATTGCCTTTTACACACGTAACACGTTTGGCCTAAGTCATTTACTGCACCCACCACCTAATTTGCAGCACAGTTTGACTGATACTTATAGTTCTAGCTTTAATATGTACATAAGGGGAATGGCAAAGAACACCACTGTGTTTTAGGTAAACATGCTTAACTTTAGTTAGCAGTGCTGACTACATGAAGGTTGAGGGCTGTGGAGACATGGGTTTGGGCTGTCTGTAAGTTTGTAAAGCAGATTAATAGAGTTGTGGGTTTTTGTGAATGCAAAGTTCTTGGTGAAATTCATGATTATTTTCAGCTCTTTTCACAATTTGGATGAGTGTATGTGCTTGTTTAAGCCTGCTCATGTTGCTAGCACTCAGTGAGGGTGAGTTGAGCTCAGCTCAGGCATGTACAAATGACTATAAAAACGTGTTATATATTGAATGTGTGGGTACCCTTTTGCGGACACCCTGATTGTTTTTATAAGGTTGAAAATAGAAAGATAAGACAGCTAGAAATGGAGAAGCAAGAACACAAGGTGTACACAAAAGCAAGGCATCAAGATTGCCGTACTGGAAGACATGGGAGAGGAGTACAATGTTTTTGGTGTAAGATTGACACCCCCCCCCCCCCATTTTTAATTTTTTTTATATAAGAAGGAAGTTGGGAAAGGAATAAAGGAAGAGTGTATAGGAGAGAGGCTTAGAGAAGAATTAAGTTATTGATGCAAAATAAAAGACAGACAAGAAACAGTATGGTGAGATGATAAGAACATATACCTGACCAAAAAATATGCATCATCATTATATGCAGAGCTTAATTGTGTTTTTCTGAGTTAATACAGAATGTAGCAATGTGTGTGCAGGTCCCCCAGCCTCACGCTGCTTAAGGAGTGGTGGCTAGCTCTGGTCAACCATTTTATATGTGCAGCAACTGTTCTGTAACAAAGTTACATAATTTACAACAGCATACAGTTTAAACATCAATAAAAGAATAAGGCCTAAGGCCTTACTTCTCCCTGCTACTAACCATTGTAAATGATTTCAGGATCCATTCACTGTGTGTTTCATATTTTAAAAAAGTTATATATTTCCTACAAATTGACACTATTTATGTACTCATTTCCATATGTAAATGTTAGTATTAGTGCAGCCATTCATACATACATATACCTGCATTGAGTTCCTTATTTATAAATGTGAAGTTTCAACATTTTGCTTACATTAACATTTTCCCATTTCAGGGGAAAAAAAGTGCTGTAGGACTCTGGCCTTTTCTTCTACACCTCTCCTACCCTCCAGGCCATCTGGTCCCTTTTACACCTCTGCAGGTCATCATATCTGTGCCAATGCTGCTGCTCAGAGCAGGGGGTCCTTGTCAGGGATAACAGGTGTTCACCCACTTACTGTCAGCTTGTCTAAAAGTCTGCAGGTATGACTCCTGTAGTTGGTAAAGACAAATCTTGGTCTCTTTCTCATACCAACATAGGGCTTGATAATGAGCTTTTACAGATGCCATCCTATGAACTGCCAGTGGCAAAGTGAAGCTTATAAATGCAGGTCAGGAGATAAGAGGGAGTGAATCACACCCTCTGTGGTGTGACATTAGCATGCCCAACCCATGAAGTCATATAAATGTAATACTTATGAAATGTATGTGACTGTCAACATTGGTTTACAAACTTGACTGAGCAAGTCACATGGACTTATTTGTCTTTTCTACTCATTATTACTATTTTATGTGAATGAAAAATGTTCGGCAGTGTAATCATTTCCAGAAGTGTTGTAGTGGTAGTTACTTTACTGAATAAATTAATTCAAAAGCCAAAGATATAATAGCTAGCCAGCTTCCAAAGCTTTGGGGCACCTTCCACATGCCCAAACTGTCAAGCAGCTTAAGATGAGCTAACTAAAACACAAGTTTGGGGGCAAAGTCCTTTAGAGCTTTCCTGTCAGAAGAGAGGGAGGCTAAGCCCTGAAAAGACAAAGCTAGTAATAGCAAAAAAATAAATGAACACACCCTGGCATAAAAAACACACCAAAAAAAAAAAAAAAACAAGGAGGGTGGCTACTGCAGCAGTGGTCATTTGAACACCTACAGTTATGGTAAGTTCACCTTACACACCTGTACTGTATTCTTCATATTGATCACTGCTGCAGTAGCCTTAGCTATATGGGTAGATTACCATAACTAACTATATGGAAGGAGGAAGGAGAACAGTCCAGGAGCCAATGGAGAATGGTTCTAGCCAAGCATGATCTAGACCTAGAAAAGGAATGAAGTTTATAGTGCTTTGTAAATATATGTCCAGAGGACTACGTAGCAGCTTCTATAATACTTTCTAGAATCCAGCCATTTCCAAAATGCTATAGATGAAACCAAGGCCCTGGTAAAGTGGGTCTTAACTCTTCCTGGAATAGATTTGTCATAGTGAGTATACAAAAAGGTAATAGCCTTAGCAAACCATTTTGAAATTGTCTGTTTTGACACAGGTTGTGCCTTCTTCTTACCTTCACAAGAAATTAACAATTGATCCAAAGATCTAAAATATTTAGTTCTGACAAGATAGTACATGCACTGTCTGTTGACATCCAAGATAGGGAGTATCCTTTCTCCCTAATTTTTAGGTTCAGAAAAGAACACAGGGAGATGGATAGTTTAATTAAAAGTAATCTTGGGTGGCACCTTATGCATAGAAGAATGATTAGATGTCCTTCAATTCTCATGTTGCAGTATTCTTCACCTTAGGCAGTTGCTGCCTGCAGCACCGGACATCCGGCCAGTATACCAAAGTGTTGAAGGCAGGAGTACGTGTGACATTGCATGTTATGGCTATAAACTGACACCGGCTATATCTGTGATGTCTGCACGTACCCAAATCAGAACTTTTCTGCAGCAGTGTGTTTCAGACATCTGATCGCCATCTCCAGTAATCCGGTGTTTGTTTAACTTTGGCCATCCATTTTCGACCATCGCTTCAGGCTGCCCGTATTCAGATAAGTATCCTTGTGGGTTTTTTGGCTTGTTTCTTTACCTGTTTCAGATATATGTCATCTAGGAAGGGAAAGTGCACTTATGGAAGATAAATTCCACATAAGGACATGCACGATCAGTGGTTATTTTGTTTAGGGGTAGGTCCTGACTATAAGTCCTGTGATATTTGCCATTCATTTGTCCCTAACACCTTTAGAAGCTGTTTGTCGGCTTTAAATCTCTATTTAGAGAATCAGTGACTTGGACACTTCACATCAAGGATGGAAGGCAGAGTGGGCACCTCCAGTGAGCCACCGAGGAAGAAGGCTAAAAAAGTTAAGCCCAACGTCCAAGCTGTGCCTCAGGAATCCGGTGAAATCCTCAAGGCGAGTGTTAGCCCAGGATTGCTCTGGACTTTGGATACTTCCCTGTTACTGGTAACTGAAATGGAAGCCAGTGCAGTGGGTATCCACAGTACGTCTGCTGAGGCTTTACAACCATCAGATCCTGATGGTGAGGGGGAGCCATAGCCCATTGCATCGGAGGGGCCTTCTACTGCCTTGCCATCCATTTCAATGTAAGCACCCAGGCCTACTTCTATTCCTGCTCCTTCCACCCCTTTAAAAAGGAAACAGAAGGAAAATACAGGGCTAAAGATCCTACTCCAGCTTGGGAGATCATTTCTCAGACTTTATTCAAGACCTTTCAGGTACTCCAGACCCAGATTCCCCAGTCAGGCCAACCACTTGTTTCACAGGTAGAATCTGAGGAAGGCTATTCCTCCTCAGATGCATTCTTGACATATTGCTCTCAGATTGAATCCCCTAAGGATTTTGCTACTCCTGTGGAAGAAGAGACCCTCACTCCTGAATCCCCAGAAGAAGATTTCTCCTTTGGGGATACTATTTCCCTACTTAAGCATAATTTTAAATTGGAAGCCTTAGATGTTCCTGAGACCAAGAAAAGATATTTTGAACTCATGCAGATGGAGCAGCTTTCACCATCTGCAGTTCCTCCTTTACTCCCAGCTTTCCAGCATGCCTTCTCAGCTGCTTCCCAGAGCCCAGAGTCACAACCTCCTGCTAACAAGAGACCAGCCAGATTTTACAAAGTGTCTGCAAAGAGCTGTTTTTAAGAATCCACCAGCAGATCTTGCTGTCACTGCAGTTTCAGCAGACAAATCTTCAAGGCAACTACCTTCTTCTCTTTTTCCCACTGATAAGGATAGTAAATTTATGGACAGGTCGGGGAAGAAAGTATCTACTTCTTCTACCTTGACCATAAGAGCAATTAACTATCAAACTCATATGGCCAAGTGTACTCTGAATTCCCTGACCAAGGCCTCCACTCTGCTGTCTGACAAGCCTGACTCACCAGCCAAGGCTCAGCTGAACATCATTCTGAACATAGCATCCCAGGTGACTATTCACTCAATCGAGTGCAGCTATGATGCTGTTAAAACCTATTTCAAATCGGCTGCATCTGGTTCAGTGTTAAGGAGGTTCTCATGGTTAAGACTCCAAACTTTGCCCTTGGATGTCCAAGCAAAATTGTTAGATGCTCCTTTGGATAAATCAGCACTATTTGGAGCTGCCTCTGCAGTGCTACTTAAGTCACTGCAGGAAAAAGGAAAATACTTGCAGAATCTAAAACATTTACTGGTGTGACCGGTTCCCAGATTCCATATGAACTACCCCCAAAAACCCAGCTTTGTTAAGAGGCCATCCTCCCATTCCTCTGTTACTCATTCCAGGTGACAAAGACAATCTAGGAAACCATCTACTCCTAGATCTTCATCCACCTCAACACCTTCATCCTTTTGGAGGTAGCCAGGCTCAGATAGAGCTCCTCAGGTGTGACTCTCTTCCCTTACCCACCTAAACCCTTGTCTCCCTACACCTAACCCTATCCCTACCCTCCTTGCAAAAAATTACCACAGACTGGTAGGTGATCTGCATCATCGAGAGAGGATATTTCATGACTTGGTGGGAGTCTCCACCATTCCAGGGAGTTCCAGAACCACCTTCTAGTCAGCTTTCACTATTCCCCACCATCCTGATACAACTTCTCTCTCAGGGCACTATACAAGTAGTACCCAAAGATCAATTAACCAAGGGGGTTTTACTCCAGGATGTTTTTGGTTCTAGGAAAGGATGGTGCCAACCTTAAAATGCTCACATTACACCACCTGCTTCATCTTATTCCTCAACAAGCCTTCCTGGCCTTGGATCTGAAGGATGCATACCTCCACATCCCTATTCACCCCACTTACAGGAAATGTCTTTGTTTCTCTGTGGGTTTCTCACATTTTCAGTTCTCTGCTTTGCCCTTTGGACTCTCCATAGCCCTAAGAGTATTCACTAAATGTCTAGCCCCAGTCATTGCATACTGCAGACTACATGGCATACACATTTACCCTTATCTAGACAATCTATTGATCCTACACTAGGATTCTCTCACCCTGTCTCAACATCTGCAAAATCTGGGGTTCACTGTGAATCACCTAAAGCCCCAAATGACTCCCTCACAAGATCTTGTTTTCCTGGGGTGCAGTATAAGAACAGACTTGATGTCATTCTTTGTCCCTGCCCAGAAAGTGGAATTTCTAACCCAATTTTTCAAATCCCTCCTACCACTACCATCCATGTCAGCCAGAGAATTTCTGAGGATCTTGAGACTCTTGGTTTCCTTGATACACATGCTCCCTCTAGCCAGGATGCATGTGAGGATGTTTCAGTAGTTATTGAGAAATTCTTGGAACCAACACGTTCATTCCTTGGAAGAGAATCTTCCTCTTCTCCCCTGTTTAAAAAAGGAACTCAGCTGGTGGATCTATACTATCACCGTCAATCAAGAGGTGCACTTACAGAATCCTCCCCAAAACAGCATCTTTACACAGATGCATCAGTTCTAGGTTGGGGAGGCTGTCTTTCACAGTACCAACATCCAGCACAAGGTTCAGGGAGAATGGACCATTCCAGAAGGAAGGAACCACATCAATCTAAAAGAATTAAGGGCCCTTTACTTGGCAATTCAAGCCTTTCAAAGGATCCTTCTGCCAGGCACTTTCCAGATCATCACAGTTCTGCCAGGCACTTTCCAGATCATCACAAACAACATGACAGTCCTGTGGCACATATACAAACAGAGAGGAACAAAATCCTACCCTATTTGCAGTCCGGCAGTTCAGATCTGGTCCCTGGCAACAGCACTACAGATTTATTTGCAGACAGTCTACATCCCATCAGAAAACAACGTGATGGCAGACACCCTGAACAGGACCTTAACTCCCTCCCATGAGTGAATGCTTCATAGGGAGGTGTTTCTGGATATTGTTTACAGGTGGGGTATTCCTCAGGTAGATCTGTTTGCCTCCTCCCAGAACAGACAGATGCCCCTCTTTTGCACAAGGCTTCCCCATCTACAAGTCTGGAAGGTGGACGCCTCCTCCTACTCATGGGAGGGAATGTTCCTTTATGCCTTCCCCCCATTTCCATTGATTCACAAAGTCCTCCTGAAAATACACAAAGACAAACCAAACATCCTGTTGGCAACTCCCTTCTGGCCAAGACAGCATTGGTTTCCCTTACTTTTTCATGTAGCCCAGGGCAATCACCACAGATTACCTCACCACTTCGACCTACTCTCACAAGACAAGGGGTCCCTTATTCATCCCCACCTTCCCAATCTCAATCTGACTGTATGGATGATAGAGTTTTGATCACCTTTAGGCACCTGTATTCAGAGGACATACTCAATGTTCTGCAGGAGGCCAGAAAATCAAGTACTAGGAGAAACTATTTATTTAAATGGAAAAGATTCTCCATTTGGTGCCACAAAAGTAAACAGGACTGATCCCAAGCTTCTGTTCCAGTGGTCCTTTCCTACCTATTTGAATTGCTGCATTCAGGGTTTACTTATTCTTAAGTGAAAGTGCATCTTTCTGCCATTTCTACTTGCCTTCCCCTGACTCCACCTCTGGCTTCCAGGCTAGATGTCAAGCTGTTTTTGAAAGGGGTCCTTCATATCAGGCCTTCTCGTAAGCCCATTTCCCCACCTTGAGACCTTAACTTTCTGCTGAAAAAACTTACACTAGCTCCCTTTGAGCCAGCCCATTCTTCCACACTCAAGTTTTGCACTTGGAAAACAGTCCTATTAGTGGCTCTCACTTCTGCCAGTAGGGTATCCGAGACCCAAGCCCTTATGGCTTCACCTCCCTACCTTGTCTTCCATAAATATAGGGTTTCCCTAAGGACTAACCCTTCCTTCATGCCAAAAGTAGTTAATGAGATATCCCTAAATCAGACCATTAACTTGCCTGTCTTCTACCCTCAGCCACAGAGCTCCTCAGAAAGGACCTTGCATTCCTTGGGTGTCCATAGGCAACTGAGGTTCTACTTAGACAAGACCAATTCCTTCAGACAGTCTGATCAACCTTTTGTCTCCTTTCACCCTAGAACCCTAGGCAAGGCCGTATCTAAACAGACAATTACCTCTTGGATTTCTAAGGTTATTGCCTTTTGCTGTTCCTTCCATGAAAAACAGTTGAAGCCATCTGTTAAAGCCCATTCCACCAGAGCTGTTTCCTCTTCACCAGCCTTTTTCAAGGGCATTGACTACTCTTCTCTTCTGGAAGCAGCAATTAGATCCTCTGTACATACCTTCACCAAGCATTGCAAATTGGACTCCATCTCCAGGGCTGGGCAGGGTTTGCCAGGTCTATTCTGCAGGGCCTCATAGATTCCGCTCCCTTACCTGCCACCCACACCACTACCTTGAGAGCTTTGGTACTCTCCCTAAGGTGAGGAATACTACAACATTAGAATATAAGGACATAGAATAGTTGTGTAAGTACATACCATAACCATAGATGTCCTTCTATTCCATGTTACAGTATTCAGTCACACCCACCTACCCCCTTTCTCTTTGACTATATTATAAACTGGGTCCTTCCTATGATTACTGACCTTGTGTCTGGGAAGGGTTTATTCTACCTTTTACTACTCCTATTCCTGGGGGCTCTCTTTATGCCGCAGCCCGTTCTGATTTGGGTATGTGCAGATGTCACAGATATCCAGTGTCAGTTTATAGCTCTAACACGCAATGTCTCATGTACCCCTGCTTTCAAGACTTTGGTATACTGGCTGGATGTCTGGTGCTGCAGGCAGCAACTCCCCAAGGTGAAGAATACTGCAACATGGAAGAGAAGGACATCTGTGGTTATGGTAAGTTCTTATACAGCTATTCTTTCTCAAACAAACCGTGTCCATATGGAAAATGAGATAGGGTTGACTCATCATAAGAGTTTGCAACCTATATACTCTTCTTACAGAGGTCAGAGCATACAGTAAAACTGTTTTCCATGATAGGATTAGCTGGTTCAAATGGAGGACGTTAGCCTCTTTAACACAAAATTAAGGTCCCAAGGAGGGTGCACTGGTTTACTTTGGGTCGTCTTATGCAAAACCCCTTTCAAATCATTTTGACATGAGACTGCCTTGAAGAAGGAAGATCCACGGACGGACATGCAGAAATGACTGATTAAATGAACATTGCTAGAGGAGAGGCTGGACTCTGCGGGAGGAAGGCTGGACTCTGCCTTTCTGAGCTGGGAATTTCTGGTTAAAGGCTTATAGTGCCTGCATATTTGAACTGCTTCTTACTGAAATTGGTACACCTTGTTTGCTGTAGCATAGACTAGATCCAGGCCTGCTGAATCTAGCTTTGTTTGTATAACTTGAGCACTAATCCAGGCATTCTTTAAAGTATTAAATTGTATTTATTACTGCTTGGTAGTAACTTGATTAAAGTGTAGCTATCATTCTAAGTCTTTTGGATTAAGCACTTGGGCTTCAGACCAGCTGTTTTACATTAGGAAGGTTTGTGGCCTGCACTGTGGTGGCAGGACAGGTAGCTTACATCCTTCTAAGTTGGGAACTGCTGATTGAGGGCTCAGTGTCTGTTATTCTAAAAGTGTATTAGTTCTGGTTTAAGCACTTGGGCTTCAGGCCAGTTATTTTACATTAAGAAGGTTCGTGGTCTGCACTCTTGTGGGAGGAGAGGCTGGACTCTGCCCTTCTGAGCTGGGAATTTCTGGTTAAAGGCTTATAGTGCCTGCATATTTGAACTGTTTCTTACTGAAATCGGTACACCGTGTTTGATGTAGCATAGACTAGATCCAGGCCTGCTGAATCTAGCTTTGTTTGTATGCTTGTTGTTGTTTGCTTGTTATTTCCCTGAAATGCTAATGCCACCTAAAATGTGGCTTTTCAGCGCTTCTGTGGATCCCTAGTGATATCTGCATTGCTTACTGTACTTATTTCCTTGTTTCACTTGAAAGAAAGTTACTGTTTGTCGTTTTTGCATTTAAGTTACCTGTAACACATTGCATTTAAGTTACCTGGCACTTGCTCACTAAAGCAATTATATAAGTCAGCACTAAAAAAATTAAAGCACTACACCCTCACAAACTCCCCTTGAGTACCTTGTTCCCCATTGGCCCTTTTTTTCAATTATAAAGGAATTCCCAATACTATTCTAGCATGTCCAAAGGTCAGTTGTCAATCTCCTCTCCGGTCCAGCTGGTGATTCTGCGAATCTTGAGGCAATGTTACAACTGCCTCATGTACACAGACAACCCCCTCCTCCTCCCAACAAATTCCAACACATGTGAGAGATGCAACCATATAGCCAAACGGGAGGCTAAGCTCTCTCAACTCAGTACTGGCGTAACCAGTGAGGAGGAGAAGGAAACCACACTCACTACAATTCCAGTCTCACATAGACCTACCATGACAGCAAACCATACACATAAACACACAAAAACATACTCAGAGGCTCTAAATAAAAATCTGCCTAAGCAGGAGAGACCTCCAAAGCAGAAACCCAAGCAACCGCTGCCCCAAAACAAAACACGTGCAACACATAGCTCACAAAGCCAGTGTGCCGAACAGTCACAGCCCTTAAGGCTAAACAACACACCTGATACACTTGTAATAGGTGATTCTATCATCAGGCACACTGACGTCCCGCTCACCAGGCTGAACAAGGAGAAGATCATAGTGAGCTGCCTGTCGGGTGCTAGGATCTGCCACATAACGCAAGCACTCAGGTCACTCCAAGGCAAGTAAAAATATGACTCAGTCATTGTCCATGCTGGTGTGAATGACCTGAGACGTACCTCCCTGGACTACATGAAAAGAGACATAGAGGAGCTCTCTGAGCATGTAGCCCAGGCCGGTATGACCCTGAACTTGAGTAGCATCTTACCCTCACCAAGAATGATGCCACAATATGAAGACAAGATGATCAATGTCAACAATTGGCTTAAGTATTGGTGTCATTCAAAGGGGATCCAATGCCTGTCAGCCTGGGATGACATACTCGACAAGTCACGATGCTTAGCGAGAGACGGCTTGCACTTGTCACCCCTGGGCTTTCAGATATTGGCAAAGGCTCTTGCTATCCCCATAGTGCCTTTTTTAGGCAAGGCTCAAAAGACAAACCCACCTCCATAGGTATTACAAGGGATAAGAAACTAAGAGTAATGCTACTCAACACCAGAAGTCTAAACCTCAAGATGCACGCACTCGAAACTCTCCTTAGCATGGAGAACATCGATATCTGTGCAGTAACAGAAACCTGGTTCAAGGCTCCCGAGAGCACCCCAGCACTACCAGGTTATACCTCATACCATGCTTTTCGGCCCCAAAACTTGGACCAAACCACAAAAGGAGGGGGAATATCAATATTCGTCAAAGATACCCACACCTCCAGGTTGATGGCACAGCACAAAGCATCAGACACTATCCATGTGCAACTAACAGTGGGTAAAACTGCCTTCCAGTTTATAGCCTGCTACAGACCACCCTCCCAAACCCAGGAACCCCACTTGGCCTTCCTGAGAACACTAGAAAATATGAAGGTCTCTCCAAACACAATTATATTGGGTGACTTCAACTACCCAAACATATAATGGGAGCATTACTCTAGCTCCAACACCCTAGCCCAAAGGTTCCTAGAATTTATAAACTCAAATGCTATGGAACAACTTGTTACCACTCCCACAAGAGGGGAAAACATACTGGATCTGATCATCACCAACATGGGGACTCTATGCTCCAGACCAGAAGTGTATCCCTCACTGGTAAGATCAGACCATAAACTAATCTCACTGGATATTCACATCCCAACCCCACCCCCTGCCCAGAAAACCACAGTGAAAAACTTCTCTAAAGCAAATTTCACACTCCTCAAAACCGAGCTGGAATCCTTCAAAGCCCCCGGGCCTGTGGAAAATACGGCCCAGACAGCAGAATCCTTTTTAAACGCATTCTATGAACACCTTCAGGAATGCATGGATCATGCAATCCCAAACAAAACCAAGACTCAATCCTCCAAAGGTAGACACCCTGTCTGGTGGACCCCAGCCATAAACAAACTATACAATAGAAGGAGGAAGCTACTACATGATAGAGCAAAATCCCAAAAAGGGAAGGCATCTCTGATCAGTATTAGCAAAAAACTACGGGCACTCATAAAATCGTCTAAGGCCAGCTTAGAGAGAAAAATTGCACAGGACACTAAGGATAATCACAAGGCTTTCTTTAGTTATGTTAGGAACCTGGGTGGTAATTCCCAGATATGCTCAGAATTAGTCCAAAATGACAAAAAGTACACCGAACCCACAGACATTGCCAACATCCTAGCTGACAGGTTCACCGCAAACCCCCCCCCCCACCAAAAGGGCAAATATCTATCCCAGAAGAGTGCTGCCCCCCAGACATCTCAGATGCTCAGGTAAGAGCCGCCCTCTCCAAAGCAAAAAACACAGCATCAATGGGACCAGATGGTGTCCTGGGCTGCGTCCTACATGAACTCCAAGAAGAGCTAAACCCAAACATAAAACTACTGTTCAATCTAAGCCTTACTACAGGATATGTACCCAAAGAGCGGCGTACAGCAACAGTGGTCCCTCTCCACAAAGGTGGTGCCTTAACGGATCCTGGAAACTATCGCCCCATAAGCCTGACTAGCTTGGTCTGCAAAGCTATGGAAAGGATCATCATGGACCTCATAAATAAAGATATTGGGGACCTACAGACACTGGATCCTACCCAGTTCAGCTTTGTTAAGGGCAGATCCTGCCTCTTATACCTGGTCGATTTCTTTGAAACAGTCACCAAGGCCATTGACGAGGGGAAGGTGGTCCACACAGCCTACCTGTACCTTGCAAAAGCCTTCGATACAATACCCCACTCGGGCATTATAGATAAGCTCACCAGCTTAAATATAAACCCCTATGTCACTAGATGGGTTGCAAACTGGCTCAAGGACAGAACCCACATATTGCTGGAGCCATGTCAGACTCCAAACCAGTTACAAGTGGCATCCCACAAGGCTCAGTCCTGGGACCTCTCTTGTTCGGTATATATTTCTCGGAGGTACAGGCCAACACGGAAGGACTGTGGCTGACCAAGTTCACAAATAACTACAAACTGGGTGCCATAATCGACTCTCCAGCCAACACAAACATCCTCCAAAAGGGCCTCATAGAAACAGAAAACTGGTGCCAAAGCCATGGCCTCAAGCTAAACGCCAAAAAGTGTATAGTCATCCCCTTTGGCAAAAACAAATTGCCCACAAATTACCACATAGGTGGTAATCCATTAAGTACAGAAGAAGTAATTAGGGACCTGGGGACCCAAGTTGATAGCAATCTCTCATTTGACAACCATATAGCCAAAGTGGTTAGAAAAACATTTTATATAGCCCACCTAATCATGAAGGGATTCACATCTAGATCAGGGGAGGTCATCGTGCCTCTTTACTCATCCCTCATCAGGCCCATAATTGAGTACAATGCCCCTTTTGGGATGTACCTTACCAGACACCTGCAGTAACTGGAAAGACCCCAAAAGTACCTCACCAAGAGGATCAAAGGGCTCAAACAGATGCCATATGCTGCCCGGTTAAAGAAACTGCAGCTCTACTCAGTGGCATACCACCTGTTCAGAGGCGATCTGTGCCTGACGTATAAAGCCATGTCCAACCCGGAGTTAATGGACATGCTACACCTCAGAAAATCCAAATCCCATTGAGCTACGTGCTCAAGAGACTTGAACCTCAGCACTGAAATAAATAGGACATGCCAGAGGGACAGATTCATAACCCAGAGGCTCCCTTCACTCTGGAATAAAATCCCAGTCCAGGTTAGGCAGAGTCCCTCATTGACTCTCTTCAAGAGGAATCTTGATGAGTGGATGGGAGATCGTAGGTTTACCCCGGGTATCACTTCTGTGTCACTATTAGACAGAGGCACAGTATACTAACGTCGAAAAAGGGCATAGCAAAATTAATTTAAAATGGGTGGCGAAAGCCAAACACACACTGGCTAGGCTTATAAATGCCCTAGGGCAGATAGCCTAGTATGAACCTATAAGATATTCTGGTTTATTCTATGGCAGGTTTTAAGATATTCCTCATTTAAATATAATTATAATCACATTTGCATATTTTTTCTTACCATGTCTGAAATGTCTGTAACATGCTCAGACAGCATATGTGAATCTCCCCAAAGCTGTGCTTATCTGCAGCCTACACATCTTCTTCCTACACATATGCTCAGTGACTACGAATACCATCCACTGTTTCCAAATGTGGATGTTGTGTTTAACTTGCAATGAGCATGCCGAGTCCTATATTAAGACAGAAAGCTTCTATGCTGAGGTGTCATTATACCATACATAAAAATTCAACATGTTTTCCTACATAAAGGAAATTATCAGCTAAGTGCTATCCATAGCAGAGTATCAGAAGTAATTTAATTTTTGCTGTAATATTTCATGCTACTAGAGTTCTATGGTCCTGTCTTTAACAGGTATTTGCATGCCATATCTCTAAAAATACAGGTTTTAAATTTCTTAGTAGTTATCATTAAAGCCACGGTCAAATGCTTAATGGCCATTTTAACTACTTCATGTAACTTATTTGAGTGTAAGCAATATCCTTCACTTTCACTAGAGTTTTTTTCCCTGGAGTTCAGTGGTTTTATCAAATGTGTTAATATGTCTATGTTGCTAAATCAGTTTTAAAATTATATCCATAGTGTGTGAATATAAGAAGAAGAGATTGATTTCTGCATATTTGATACTATAAAGACCTACTTCAGTGTTGGGCTGTGTGAAGTCTCTTAGACTTGGTGTGGAAAAAACAATTTACATTCTGAATATCCAGTTACAATCTGGATCATGAAATGTTTACTCTGGTGATTTGTTTAAAGAGTATGAGGAATTATTCATTTGCTTGGGCTATTTGCCAGCTGTTAACTGTACTCAGACCTTGCAATGGGTGGTACAGTGGTGCAGCGGTTAGCATTGTCATCTCAGAGCAAGAGATTCTCCAGTTTGATTCTTGGTTGGGGTGCCTTCTGTGTGGAGTCTGTATGTCCTTCCTTTGTTCATGTGGGTTTCCTCCAGGTGCTCCGGTTTTGTCCTGCATTCCTAAGACATGCGGCAGGTGGACTGAACATTCATAATTGTCCCTAGGTGTGAGTGTGTGCGTGTACCTTTTGAGGAAGGTTGGGCACCAGGCTGGCAACTCAATACCGTAACATTTATTTATTTGACATTTGTTGACTGGGAAAGTCTGACTGGTCTAGAGCCCTTTTTTAGTGGAGGCACAGAGAGAAAAGCTGCACAGAAAAACAAACAGTGTAATATACTTAGCATTAATGAGAACAATACAGAGTGAATAAAGTGTATCTAACCGAAATAAATGCACACAAAACCCTACTGCCACTCGTTATGTGGAACATAAATCCGCTGTAGTGACCCCTAATGGGAGCAGACAAAAGGAGAAGGAGAAGATAGATTTCTCAATTATGCCCTTACCACATAGTTCAAGGAAAGATTCAGTAACTTTGCAGTTAGGAATTGAGTAGGAGTTACCTCATGGAAAAACTGGTGTGATTCAGACCTGGAGTGTATTGAATGGGTTAACAGTATGATTACTGCATAGGGTGACCGTCTTTTCACATCTCCAGCAAACATATGACATGAGTGGGTGTGGCCAAAACTGTAGTGTAAATTAATTTTGAAGAAATAAATGAATTAGGCCAAGGGTCTAGGGGCCAGATGGTCTCTGGAAGCCATGATTTCCATGATCTGTAGTGCATTGTAGAGCTTTATTGTGTAGGATTACAGTCTGTCTATAATGCCAGACATTAGAGAGTTTCACACTTGTTATTCTTCAGAAAATATATGTTGAATGTCGAATGTTAATGCAAAATCTCTTGTCCTGTTGAATTCCTATGTCTCTGCCCTTTTCCTTCTTCCCCTCTCACTCTTCCTCTAATAATTTATTATTTATATGATGCAGTAGCTGCAGCAATTAATATGTCCATCATAAATGTGTTTGAAAACTGAAACAATTTAAATTCAATGAAATTGCAGCTGGAGCAAACTGGCTTGTCTTGCTGAAGCCTGAAGCAGGACTGAGTCCTCGTCCACCGCCACCCCCCCACTCCTGATCAAGAGATCTTCATCTCTTTGTCAGTCTCTGTGTCCGCAGTCTCTACACTCTTGTACTGCATAGCACTGCCAGACAGGGCAGCCAGCAGAAGTGAAACAGGACACTCAGATCTTTTCTAAGTAAAGTTTGCTGAGAGGAGCCTACCCTGAGCTGGGCTGATGCCTGCAGCTGACTGAAGCATTAAGTTAAAGCTGTTTGCACCAGAAGGAGAGAGCCAGATTCTAAGATAACAGTAGCATAGTTATGTAGGAAACAGAGTCTTTATGTCATGGATTCTTGTCTTCCAAAGGGAAATGAACAGGAGGAGTCCTGTAAACTAGTTTACCATACCGACAGTTTATATAACTATCTTCCTGACTCTGGTCCTTCCATCAGCATAATTCATCCAATTATGTGGCAGATTTCAGGGTAAGGCCTAATGGAAAGCAGTATTCAATAGACCTGAAGCATGACTGCAACAATCGCATTAGGTCTTGCTGGGTTCCAGGACAGAAGGAAAGCAGTCTGTCTCAATTTATTAAAATAAAGACTGAAACTTCAAAGGCAAGCAACAGTAAAAATCAAGAAATGGCCACAAGTTTAATGCCAACAAAAAGTGCTGAACTGCTGCTTGCATAATCTAACAGTAAATCTTAATCTCTCTTCATTCCTCCTTAACTGAGGGTAGTACAGAAAATTTTACAATATCACTGACAAACTGGGGCATTTCCTTTCTGGCTCACAGTTAATGACAGGAAACCCATGACTGTCACATTCAGAACAGGACAGGTGGCAACCCTATTACTGTAGTGAGTCTTATTTATACAGATCCACAAAGCTTGAATAAAGCTATAAAAAGAAGCTCTGTCTGTTTCATCATCTTCATCCAGTTAGATTATTGCCTGCCTGGAAAGTTTGAAGATTTGTACTTTCACATCCCTTGTAGACAAACTATGAATCTATATGACTTCTGGTTGTATTTGCATGGGCATCTGAGGAGCTGCAAAAAGCTGTTGCAGCGGTAATCATGAGGCTTGATAGTGTTGTTGTTATAACTGATGAAACACATTAATATCCATATGAGTCCTTTCCTGAAAATAAATATTTCTGTCTCTGTGAAAATGCAAACAGTATAATTTGAGGCATATGAGACAGAAAATTGTTCTCCTTATAATTGTTTCCACGTACATTTAAGAAATGAAAAAGACAGGACATCTTTACTTATCAAAATATATACCTCCATATTAATTCAAACATGATATATATATATATATATATATATATATATATATATATATATATATATATATATATATATATATATATATACATAGACCAGTTTCCTTACATAAAGTTTACACATTATTTGAAGAATGTTGGATGATAAAAATGGCATTTAGTTCTGTGTACAAAAATAAGTACAGTGACAGATTCAGAAGAGCATGCAAGTTGTTGCTAATAACTGGAGTTAAATACTTTGATTCCTTACATTTCAACTTCCACATTTGAAGCAGACATTGCTACTCCACACCTTTGGGATTCCTGTTGTGGATTTCCTGCTAGCCTTTTCCTGTAAGGACCATCACTGTCCATCTCATAATGGACGTCTTTCTCCTTTTACTTCTAACTCCCTTTCTCAGGTACCTCTCTTCAGCACCTTTAAGCAGCTAATGCTTATTATAACCCCAATGCTTATTCTCTGACACATTATGTATATCTCTCTACTATATTATTACTATGGGATTTTTCATGACTAATTGTCTCTTTGTAACTTTAACTGCATTTTTGCTAATATTTGTGTTCATGGCTACTTGTTTTCTTATGTAACTTTGTTAATTGCATTATTTTGCTAATATGTGTGTACTTGGACTCTTATGTAATTCTTACTGTTCTGGATCTTTTCTCCCTGGGCCTCCACTGAAAACGGGCTACTTGCCTAATGGTACACGACCCGGTTAAAAATGTAACTAACTAACTAACTAACTAACTAACTAACTAACTAACTAACTAACTAACTAACTAATCATTACAGAAGAATATAAAGCCCGAAAACACCATAGCAAGATTTTGCAATGGGTTATAATTTGCTGTATGTAGATCAGCAATTAATGTGTCACTGGAACATCAAAAATAACTTATCTGATGCAATTATAAGACTTTTTCAGCAGCTTTCACTCCAAAATACAAAAACTAAACATATAACTGAGAGGCTATAACCTTATAGAAGTGTAGTGCAGTCACACAACACAGTAAGATAGGAAAAACAACAATATAAATAAAAATGAGCTATTTTATTTCAAAAGCAGTTAGTGCTTGTATTCCTCATCCAAACCATGCTGACAAGACTTGGTGAGAACTAAGAACCTATTACAACAGTTACTCCATCTTAATAATCTGCTATACCTGGCAGATAGTGTAATAAGTTAATGTAAGAAAGAAAATGATGGGATAGTGTCTTTCCACTAGAGTTTAATCTAGTTTATGCTAAAAAATATAAGAAAACTGTCTCATTTTGCAGCATAACTGCTGTCAGTTTTATTGTACGCGTTGTGGATATGCAGAACCATATATTACTTATTTGTTTTTCTTCCAAATGGAATGGCAGAAAAAACTTTTTTTCTTCATAGAAGATGAGTCAGCTGAATGTCTGTTAAAGAATGTTAGTGCACTGCTCTCTGTTTCCTACTTTTGATTTTGACTTTGGATACTGCAACAATCTGCATCTGCAAAGCAAATGCCACCCACGGCTTCTGGGGCAAAAAATTATTTTTTTGGAATTGTCTTCTGATCCCACTGCTAATAAAGTTTTTCAAAGGATCATGGTCCATATTGGAAACTACAACTAGGTCATACCTGCCAATATTATGCAATCATTTTGTGGTATTTACATGTACATTGACCTATAAACACACACACACACACACACACACACACACACACACACACACACACACACACACACACACACACACACACACACACCGGCATAGCTCTTTGACATATTTCATGGCTGATATATTATATTTGCAGCTCCATATTTGGATATCTTGTCCCATATCACGCTCTTGTCCATCTCCGCTCCCCTATATCAAAATGATGCCCTGAACGTTTCCCATCCTCTCTTGTCCTTAGATATTGTTCTCGTCGCAACTGCATTGCAGAAAATGTCATCTCACTCCGGTCATCCCTCATGGAGAGATGATACAACTTCTTGTCTGTAAAGTAAACTCCCACTCAGATGAAAATAGATAACAGTTTCAGTATTCACCATTCACAAACAGGTCTGCAAAGTTTAACATCAGTGCTTATTGTGTGTACAATGGTGGAATGATACTTGAAAGAAACATTAGAAAGTAAGATTTGTTTAGCATTTTAATATTTCTACTAGTGTGTGATTAATTATGAATGTGCTTTTCCATATACAAAGCAAACTAGTGATTAGCACTTCACAAGGCAGCAGCTGGTCACATGACATTGGTTCATATGTTAGAATTACATTAAATGCATTAGAAAACTTTAATCTTACATGCTGACTTAGAATCGACTAGAATATCTAATAGGCTAACCCTCAAGTGGTGACACTGCTTCACAGGAGCAGTCTTACCATCTGTCAGGATTATACAAGTCCTTCACAATTTTAATTTCCTGTATTTCTATGGCGTTTGTTATTAATATATCATTTTACATATAATCAATAAAACATTAGTGTTATCTCTATAAAAGAATGACATGGCATGAAAAAGAAATGACTTCCAGCAGATATAAAGGAGGAGAAAGCAGTGGGAGGTTTTCCCTTTTCTTTACCTTCTCGTTTGCCTGCCCCTAATGTTTCTATTGAGGATCACCGTGAGAAATCTGCAGGTGTCACAGAAGATTATTAGAACTAATCATGGATGAAAGTAGAATATTAAATGTGGACGTTTACTTTGTTTTCTTTATCCTTCTGAAAGCCTCTGACAGTTAAAGCAACTATGGACGATATGTAAAATATGGTAGTATTAACTCTCTAACCTTGCATCCTTATTTGGGTTGTCTTACAGATTGATTTCTGATTCATTTCTTTTTGTTTCCGTAATTCTAAGTCATTCTTGAGAAATGTATTTCTACTTTTCATCAGTTAAGTATTTTTTAGGAAACTGGTTTTGGTCTTAGTTTTCAGAGTGATTTTGTTCCGCAACTTAGGCTTTGTAATGAGTGCACATATGCACATGTACAAACAGACACACATTATTTGTCTAGCTTCTTATTACTACTTGTCTGCTTTGCTGTCTTCGTCCCTGGGATTCAGAAGGATGGTGGGCTCAGTTGTGGGCAGTTCACCACTATTTACTTGGCTTGCACAATGAGGCCTGTGACTCATTTAAGAATGAATAAAGTGGGTAAATATGTGAGGAAGTAAGGACATTAAATATCCTGCCCCCAGTTTTAGGAAAGAAGTTCAAACAGTGCTTCTTGTAGTACCCATCTCTCGCTGAGGATCTGAGCAACTTCATGCACAAAGTAGCATGAAGAAGGCGAAGTAATGTGGAAGGCATAAAATGTCACAATTAAATTAAAGGTAGAAAAAGGAATATAGGAAAGTGATAAAAAGGGGGAAGCAACCAGAGGTTAGAACATAAAGTGAAAACATTGGGAATAAGCAATATGGAGGTGGGGATGATGAGAAGAATTTGGGAGGGGAACTGGTGCTCCTTCTGTATATATGAATGTAAGGTATGATGCAGAAGGTAGTAAGGGAAGTAAGAGGGAGGTGAGAGGATTAGGGTGATTAGCAGCGGCACACAAACGTAAAAGATATTCAAGACTAACAAGTAAGGAGCTGTTAGAAGGGAAAGGGGAGCACAATGGAGAAAGAGACATAAGACAAACAGAGGGAAATCAACACGTATTCCAAATCCCTGCGATGGGCAGGATTGGACATCAGACAGGAGTGGGAATAGGCACAAAAAGAAAGGTAACACCAAGATGGAGAGTAGGATTGGGTTGTTCATCTGCAGGCCCTGCCACCTCGGGCCAGTGAGAACTAATTCACTGTCCTGGCCTACCTCACCACTGGGTCCTGAAATGGATGGTTGAGTCAGTCCTAGGCAACGACACAACTCAACAAGTCACTGGAGGAGATTCTCCAACTAGTCAATGTGGACATCTGGCATCTAATCAGTTAGTGCCTCCCCACCACTATGTCCTTCAGCTGCTGATGGGTGACAAAGCTGTCACCTCCACTGGCACTGCAACCTGTATGAAGAAGAGCAACACCATCTGGTATAGTGTAAGATAAACAGAGAGAAACAAAACAAAAAAGAAAGAAAGAAAGAAAGTGTATACAGTAGAAAGGGTGGCAAAAAAGAATGTGGGGGAGAGGTTACTGATATAGTGAAAAAATGCACCTGAGACATAACCTTTAAGATTAAATTACAGATAATATAATTCTATGAGCAAGAAACACCCACCTCAAAGTAAACAGTGTTGTAACATTGCACAAATCATGGTGGAACTAGATCCACAGCCATCACCACATGCCATTCAGAAGGAAAAAGTTTACCATATTTTGCTGCTAGTTCAAGCAGACTGAAGGCTGAATTAAAAAGCACTTTAATGGTGGGCATGTAAAGAGATTTGAAGAAAGGATGGATAATTGACTCACAGAGGTATGTGTACTACACTCAAAAGAGAAATAAACATCAGCAACAAAGTATGGATGACAGCAAAATAAACAAGTGAAGGGGAAACTAAATTGACAGCCATCCTCACATGCAAACCGAATGGCAATGCATTAATGTATTGAACTGCTTGTACAAAGTAATTGAAACTTTGAGTTAAACTGACAATGATGGTGTAAGACAAGTCTGTGTGTGTGTGTGTGTCTGTGTGTGTGTGTGTGTGTGTGTGTGTGTGTGTGTGTGTGTGTGTGTGTGTGTGTGTGTGTGTGCGTGCGTACAGATACATATGTACAGTATGCATATATGTAGATATAGACAGAAACCTCCTTATACAACCAGAGTCACTACTCACAAGACACACTAACTCTGCTTACCCCTAGAACCAAATTCCACATCACAGCACATGCTTTCTCCTCTCAGGTACCTACTCTTTGGCAAGCTCTCCCCATCAATATGAAGGAAATCAACACTTATTTCAAATTCAGAATGTGACTCAAAAAGCACTTCTTCAACCCAGGACATATCACCTAACCTGTCTCCTTTCCAAGTCTCTTCTCCTCTCTCAAGATTCACTGAAGATTGATTCACGTTTACATTGTACATTACATTCTTCTTGATTGTACATTGCACAATGCTTGTTCACTAGAATGTAATTAGTCTAAACTATTCTGTTATTGCTTATATTTCTGTGTTTTGTGCTTGTGAAATTATTTTGTATTTCACCCCGACTGAGCTTGAAATTAGCCAGTACTGCTCAACTGCTCAGTGCACTACCCCGGTAAACAAATAGAAATAAAATCATATATATATATATATATATGGGAACATTACATAATCTTGAAAGTTTGAAATACCGAATATCAGGAGTTTGAAATTCACGCTCCTGGTGTTGCGGTATGGTGGAAGGGCAGGTAAGTATTTCTGTTTAACTGTGTTGGTTAGAGGTTTAGTGTGTCAGCATGTGCTGCGAGTGTGATGTGTGTGTGTGCGAGGGGGATGTAGGTGTGTGGAGGTGTATTCATGTGTTTGGGTAGAGTGACCTTGGAGTTAGAATATTTAAGTAGGGGTGTGTGGGGGGTGCAGCCCCCTACATGGGTCGTGCAGGGGACCCCTGCTTGTCTGTAGGTTAAGTTTGTGTGTTTGTGTTTTGGGGGAAGGTGTGTGTATGTGTCTGTGTGGTGTATGTTGTGTGTAGTTTTCGGTAGTTTGAATTTCGCGGTTTTATTTTTTTGGTATTGTAGTGTTTCAGGTGTTTGGTCTCGGGATTTTGGGCGTCGGTAGAGTGAGTGTTCGGTATTTAGTAGCGGTTCTATGTATATATGTATATATATATATATATATATATATATGTATATATATATATATATATATATATATATGTATGTATGTATGTAAGGAAAACATGATACATTTCACACAAGTGCTTATATGACAGTGCTGCAGATATGTTACTCAGAATGACGAGCACCCAAATGAAATTGCTAGTGATGGCAAAATACACAACCAGCTATGGGGAACTGAACGCACAGCCATAAGCAGAGGCAGTCGAGAAGTGAAACCTTCACCATGGAGAGACACTTGTACAGTTTGACTAAAGGCTGAAGTTACACAAATAGTGATGTCAGTAGACTAAATATATTGAGACAGCAGGTGCATGAGAGAAATGCACCAATGCAATGGAAAATGCATATAATACATACATTTTGCACCTAATGCTGTAGCTGTTGTATTGAAAAGTACAACAAACACACAACCCAAATTAAAAAGGTTGTCAAAGTGGTCTGCCAAGGAGGGAATTAAACCCACTGGCATCATAAGATGCACACTGAAAACAAAGCCTTTAAAATTGAGCTTGTTATATAGTTTTACAGATGCATGCATCAAAAAACACTTTAATAGCATCATCTGTTCATACTGCTGTCTTTCAACTAATGTGCTTAGCACAAAAGTGCTACTTTACAATAGAAAACCCATGCTGTATCCCTACATCTGTACAAACTGAGCAGATTATTAATGTTGGCACCTGTACTGTATGTACCAGGTCTATTCTCCTTGGTGTTCTTCAAGTCTCTATATCTTCTGCACATTCTCTGCAGAAGCTTCAAGGGCTATTGAGAGAAACAGGAGTAGGTTAGATATGTGGCTGATATACACTAGCAGGTTGGAAGTAGAGGTAAAATGGGTTACTTACAGCACGTAGATAGTAGTTGTGATTGAACTTCAACCTCCCACAGGTCCAGGAGGTCAGGATGATGCCTTTTTAAATCACTGTAATGGTGATTTCACTGTTCCCACCATGCATGTGATCCTAGCAGTTTGTGTCACTGCCTGGCTAGAATTATTCTAGGCAGTAGTCTTTTACTAAAGACCTTCATAATTTCCTCATAGGAGCCTCTGGCTGTAGTCCTCATGTCTTAAGTAAAATCGTAGATCCTCCATGCACCACATTTGTGATCTAAAAGCAGCATTGCTTTTTCCCTCAGTTGCCAAGTCTCAGTAGGTGAGGGTATGCAGAGTAAAATGACAGGTAATTCATGGTCACACCCATTTTTAGATGTGCCCGCTGTCCTGCAATAGCAGTGGCTCATTTGCACAACCAGTGACAGGTCTGCCCAGTAAATGAAATGCTTGACAATGTTTGAATGTTGCAGTTAGTACTGTGAAACATGGCAGCACAGTATGTGTGTGTGCATGCTGGTTGGAAGCTATGCATTACAGTGATTCCAATTGCATTATCTGATATGTGGAATTCCAGATATTTTCTCCAGAGCCAAAAGCTAACTACACATGCACAGTGTTGCCTGCAGATGACTATGTATTTGCTCAGCACTACATAAACCTTACAGCAGAGTTTAGCCAGACAGTGCATGATGTATAAATCGATTCATAAACAGTCCTGTTTTGAGCCCTTATTTGCAGACCCACTGCATCCGGGAATCCAAATTTGCATAGTATAAGCATATGGGAAGGCACCAAGCCCCATCACACTGTGGAAGATTTAATAATTCTACCAAAGTTGTATATTATAAAACTTGGTTCTGCTACAACAACTTCTTTAACTTTAACAAGGTAAGCCCTAACTTTTTAGCTGCACTTCTTCAACTTGTGTACTGTTAGCTGCTGTGATAATTAACCACATATACAGTTGTGACGTTACTTTCATGCACTAGAGAACAAATGTGTACTCAAGCAGTACTGTAAGAAAGCCTAAAGGGAAACACACCCATCTGCAATTACTCGAACCATATGTGGAATTCATTCAGAGTGGCCTTGTAATTTTGGGGGGCTGAAATCACTTGGCTGTTGTATACCTTATTCTTGCAAAACATTTGCCAAACTGTTTTAACAATGACAAGGAAACATCAATGTCATATAAGAGAGTTTCAATGGTAAAGTTGTCATAGTGCGAGGGTCATTTGATAGTATTATATACATGACATTGAATAAACTGTCTTTATATACAAATATGAATGTTGGACAGATGAGCAGCATGGTATATAGGCAAGGAGAACAACATTACAGAGTTTTTCTGGGCCACTCATAACCAAGATACTCATACCTGTGCTTTTCATACCTACAGATCAATGTCAAAAAAGCTGTCAAGGCAGAAACACCCTGCTGATTTTGTATTAAAACGTACCAGGTATGTGAGGGTCTCAGATGCAGAGAATGAAGAGCTCATCTAGACTGTCCATGTCTATGACTGACAGCTCTTTAGGCAAGATCATGCTGACCAGGACTCCCAAGACCATGCCTGGAAAGATTTGGTAGTGGACCTTAATGCTGTTGGTGGCCAAGACTGTACATATGTAATGGCCAGAGCAGGGCCACGGGCATCATTTACACTGCTGAAAATGATTTGTCTGCGTTTCATAGAAAGGTAGGTCTGCTGCTGGTGTGTAAGTAGTTGAGTCACTGCTGAGAAACAGATAGGTTTCTGGTTTCGGCAGAGACAGTGACTCCTCTATGTGGCCTCACAGTGTGGTGCTGAATATTAGTGCAGAGCTTCACCAGCCACCAGGACTGTCTACAGAAGATGCCCTGGGTATTTACAGCTCTTCTACTGCAACAGCAATGTAACTCCTCCAGAATATTAGCCACTGGCCAGTTAAGTAATATTGTCTGATTTGAGTTTATGTAGGAGTATCCAGGATTCCACCAGCACAAGCCTCTGCACAAGATATGCTATAAAAATGTTTGGTTTTCAGATGTTACTATCCACATGCATTTAAGGTATACATCTAGTATACTTACACATGGTATTGTACTTTGTTGTTTTTTTCACAGGTGCTTCTCCAGCACTGGCACTGTGGAGCTGCCAATGGCTGATGTTGGAGGATCTGCTGCCTCTGATAATGATGGCAGGAATGACCTGCCACAATCAGGAAGTACAGTGTGTGTGTGTGTGTGTGTGTGTGTGTGTGTGTGTGTGTGTGTGTGTGTGTGTGTGTGTGTGTGTGTGTGTTGGAAACAGGGAGTGTAACCACTCCATCCCCTGCACAGACCATGGACAGAACAGAACAGGCTATGAGGACACTGACAATAAGGAAAGTGTGGTATCCCCTTTTAGACATATGTCAGTCTTCTCCAAGTTTTCTTGGGTGGGGAGGGTGTTACTGGTTCCCACTGGAGACATGGTTACCACCATCCTTCTGAAGCTGGTGTTTCAATGGCCACGACCTAACATATGTACAGAGTCATCATCAGGCACAGGTTATTACCATGATAGCCATGGCAGAGTAAGTAAGGCTGATGCAGGATATGTGAAATGACCTGCGGGATAGTACATCCCATATGTGGGAATATTTTGACAGACTAACTCAGCTACTGGAACATGTCATGTCCTCTCACGCTCATTTGCCCTGTGTGAAGCACCATCCATGAAGCCATTTCACTGTTACATAGACAGATGATGACCATAGTGACCAAGGGCCTCAAGTAGTGGTACCACTTCCACTACGATAGCTACTGTGGAGGTGTCTACCCGTAGGAGGCACATTTGGTAACAGATGTGAATTATGGTCATGCAGCATGCCGATATCTGTCCAGAGTCATCATACATCCAGTGCTGTCCTAGTAGAGACAGTTCCCATGTGCAGGTGCATGCATGTATTCCCTGCACCTGTCCAGTAGATTTATTTATTTATTTATTTGCTGACTGGGTTAGTCCCTCCATGCTAGTGGCCTCTTTTCAGGGGAGATCCTAGGGTGGTATTTATACTAGTAGGGGAAATTTTGGTAAGGGCATCAGGAATTTCTCATACCCTTTCAATAACTGATGTAGCTCTTTTACATCCACTTCAGCTACCACCAGCTCAGGCAGATGGGACCTTGGTTTAATGTCTCATCCAAGGGACAAATCCTACAGATGGATAGATCAGCATAGATTAATGTGCAGTGCTGCAATAACTGCTGAGGCTGTGTTCCAGCAGACATACAGTCATACTGCCACACACACACTTTCAGTGAAACTGGCCCTACACAATGCCTTTTATGTTGATGCCCTGTTAATCACAGCCCAAACACACGTGCACTCTTTCTTTTTATTGTCCTCAGTGCTTACCCATCTCCCTTTGAAAGGCATCCACAGGTGTTCCCTCCCTCAGCACTTTGTACATTCTTACTTGGCTTACCCATATCTGATACATAATGTAACAGAATAAAAGAATATGAATTTATGTACATTTTTTTAAGTAAAAGACCTATATTACTCTAGTTATTGTCATTACTTATGAAGAGTAATTCACAATTTTTTCTCCAAATGTCACCAGTTTTAGGAGGTGTTAAGAAAGGCAGACCTAAAATCTGAGTGAAAATCAGGGACATCCCTGGAAATGAGAAACACTTGAGAGGGATGGTCCTGCTCTTCCATGTAACCTATTTCTTACTTTGGACTGTATCAAGACTTTTCACTGTTAATACTTGATTTTGTGTGTGTGTGTGTGTGTGTGTGTGTGTGTGTGTGTGTGTGTGTGTGTGTGTGTGTGTGTGTGTGTGTGTTGTACTGTATCAACAAAGTTTCATTTTGTTGAAATTTGTTTTGATCACCAGTAATGTATAGCTGATAAGCATTACCCATTTTATTAGAGGCCTCAGCAGCAAAGATCTGTACATTTTTGTTGTTTTTCTGGCAGTACATAACACATAATACACTTGTATCATGAAACAATGCTCATCCAATTCATACCAGAATCAGAGAGTTCTACCATGTAGTTAAGGTACAGAACAACATGCATGGTACTTTCGCTTTGTGACTGCACATGTATATCTATATCTCTATCTCTATCTATCTACACACACACACACACACACACACACACACACACACACACACACGTATATACAGTGAGCTAGCTTAAAAAAACTATAAAGACCATTCCCTAATCTAGTGCTCCTTCTTTAAGAATCAAGACAGACAGGTGTGTTCCCATCTGTACATAAAACAAACTCTAATAGCTCTTCTTTGAAGTGTAGCCAACTGCTTACTACCTTTGTGGTAAACAGTTTGCTACTGTTTATGCTGTACATGGAGCACCAAAACATTCCAGACAGCAAATACAAATGTGAAAAAAAGCTCTTTACAAACGTATACAGCAGTTTGCCTTTAAAATTCATAGGTCCATATATAATAGACTAACACCTCCAAGACCCTTATAATCTTATGCAAGTTTCTCATTTGTATCCTACAAGTTTATTGCGTTATAAGTTATTTTAAAGGGTATATGTAAGCTACAACAAGATTTACAGGCTGCCACTGGCCATTAGAGAGATAGGTGCTAGACTTGGGGTGAATGTCTGATTTCCCATCCACTGGTCCAGGTTTCTCTTGAATGGGGTTAGGAAAAATCTCTGCTTCCCTGCTTCACATAGAAGGGAAGCCTGTTCCAGAGAAGGGAATTCTCTGAGACATATTTCTGCTCCGCCAATGTGCCCTGTTTATTTCTCAAGCAAAGTTTAAATTCCTATATCAGGCAATTCTGATGCCATTTCTTTTGTGGATATGCAAAAGGTCTATCAGAGTGGGATGCAAGGATTCCTTGTATGCCACGCATAGATCACCTCTCAACAGTCTGTGAGAAACAAGAATATAGATGCGATTTGCATAGGACATGCTGTTTATATCCTGCCTTTTTTTTTTTTTTTTTTATGTGAGGAACTTCTGTGGACTACCCAGATGTTACCTTTTCCTAGTCAGATATATACCGAAGGGGGCATGGTACTCAATGATGGGCCTGACAAAGGCTGAATACAGTAGAATAGTGACTTACCTGGACCTAAATGCCATACTCTCACTTATAAGTTAAGCAACGTATAATAATTTCCTTACTACTTTAGACATATGTTGACCGAAAACCAGGTAAATATCTACATTCATACCCAAATCTCTGACTAAAGGTTCTACTCTTAGGGATGTGTTATCAGTGAGGTAATTTTCTAAGGTGGTTGACTTCCCAAAGGGTACTATTATGCATATCTTAGCATTGAGTTTTAAGCCATGGCTTTGGCACCAGTCATTTTGTTTGTGTAAATCCTTCCTGTGGGATGTTAGTGCTTCTTGTTTGCAATTATCTGAAAACTTAATCAGCCAGAGGCTCTTGACATTGGCCTCGATATCCAAAAAGTAGATGTCAAAAAGAAGCGGACCCAACACGGCGCTTTGAGGGGCTCTACTATTGACCAGCCTGTTTGTGAAGGTAATCTCCCGTATCCTAAATTCCTGGTTGTTATCTGAGAACCAGCTGGGTGTCTGTCATGTAGCATAGGGGTTTATGCCTTTATCAGGGTGTATGTTTTCAATGCCTGAGTAGGGTATTGTATCAAATGCCTTAGCCAGGATAGGGTAGATAGTATGCTCCATTTCACGCTCATCGGTACCTTGCTGATCTCCTCAAAGAAGTCCACCAGGCTGAGTAGGCATGATCTGGCTTTTACAAAACCAAACTGGGTTGGATCCAGTGTTTGAAGATTTTCTACGTCCTTATTAATGAATTCCATGGTAATTCTTTCCATGACTTTGCATGTCAGACTTGTCAGACTTCTGTGTCTGTAGTGCCCAGGGTCTGTTGATGGTCCACGCTTGTGCCAAGGGATGACCACTGCACTTCTCCATTCCTGTCATACAAAGCATGTCTGGAGGCTATGGTTAAACAGTGACTCCACTGTTCCTGATAGGGCATTTTTCAGACTATTTAGGAGGAATTCTGGGATATTATTAGGGTCCGTAAGTGCAATGTCTTTGGCCTTGGAGAGTGCATCTAGGACCTGTTCCATAGAGTTATTTGGTGGGGGGGGGGTGTTTGTTGGTATTTCCTGGAAGGAGGCCAGGAGAAGAGAGAGGGAGGTAAAACTGGAGCTGAATTTGTCAGCCAGCAGTTTTGTTGTATATTCCAGCTCCATGTATGTGGCATAATCTGCAATCAGTTCCTCATACTGCTGTGTGCTGCCTTTAAAGTTTTGGGTTTAGCTAAAGAAAGCCTTGTGGCTCTCCTTTGCCTAGGAGGAAATCTTTATCTCAACTCTGGCTTTACTAGACTTAATCTGCCCTATTAGTTGTTTGTTTAGATTAATGAGAGTGATTTATATCATGCTTGTCATAACACTTCATAATCTAAGCCATGACTTTTTTATTTTCTTGTACAATATGTTTATGTTTGGATTACATCAGGGTCATTTGTTCTTTGAGATGGTTTTCAGATTATTTCTGGTACACACCGCTATCTCTATACATTTACTGACATAACTGTATAATGTTTCAGTGAACAATTCTGCATAGGCAGATTGTGATGTCCTTCCATATCACTGTTGCAGTATTCAATACCACTGGGATCCCCTGTAAGGATAGCCTAATGTCCAGTCAGCATACTAAAGCATGTATTACCTAGGAGGTGTTGTACGTCAGCCGTATGCTGCCCACGTCAGCAAAGGAGATAAAGGTGATATATGTACTCTCCCAAGTCAGAAGCTTGCTGCCACCAGCCCAAACACATTTGTCATGCATCAGTCTGAATGCCTTTTGGTTTGCTGGTGTTAAAATGCCTACATTTTTGAGATAAATACCCTGTTGTGGCTCCTTTTTATTTTTCTTATCTTGTTTACTGGGTTACATGCCCTCCAAGAAAGGGAAATGTCAGTGTGGAAGACAGATTCCTCATAAGGACCACCACGATAGGTGCCTGTTTTGCTTAGGTGTGTTCCGTGACCATAAGCAATGTTTTATCTATAAAGCTTTTGTTCCCAAGACTTCACGTATTCATATTTCTTCACTTTCCATTTACTTTAAGAAACAATGTCGGCAGCTTTTTGCCGAAGGTGCCATGGCAGAATCCCCTCATCCTGAGGTACAGCCACCATTGAAGAAGGCAGGCAAGAATCCTAGGCCTGAGTCTGCTGCTGTCCAGCCTCCACAGGACATCTTTTTTGAGGTGAGTGAGAACCCAGAGAACAACTGACTGTTATCTTCGGATTCCTCTGCCATAAACTACTCTGAGGCTGGCATGGAACCAGCTTTTTGTAAGTCCTTGGAGATCTTGCAAATGTCCACTGCAGATGTTGAGGGGGAACCATTGCTGATTATTTCTGAGGGATCTAAGGGGGTTCCTCAGATCCTTATATGGGAAAAGGTATTGGGTACCTTAATTGAACCCAGACAGAGGTCCAAACCTCTGCATTTTGTTAGAGTTGATGTCCGGATAAAAAAAGGCAAAAGGCTAAGCTTGTGGTGTCTGTTCCTAAGGATCCACAGAGAGAATGGCAGGACTTCACACAATGCTTGTTCAGTGTCTTGATGACATTGAAGCCTCCTCAGTGGGTTTTGGTCCCTGCTCCTCCTTGGCCCTTATGTCTTTCGACAGGGATTCTGATTCTGAGGCTGATTCCTTGGCCTTTTCCTCCCAGTTGTCTTTACCTTTAGATTATGGGTCTGAGGAGGTGGAATCTGTCAGTCCTGATTCTCCTTTGGCAGAACTTTCCTTTGGTGACATGGTCCTGTGCATGATGGAACAATTAAATGGGATTGCTCACAAGTTTTACATGTCCAGAAGGGGCATTATGAGTTGTTACAATGGACTCTCCTAAACCTGCCACTGTGTCTGCTGGATACTTTTTCTGCTGTTTCCTTGACACCATATTCTCAGCCTCCAGCTCCTAAGAAATCTGATCGGTTTTATAGGGTAAATCCAAATGCAGCAACATGAAATATACAAAATATACAAAAATACACTCAGGAGGCAGTCACTGGAAACAAACACCTTTTCTTGTTAGGGGTGGGGATTTTTTAGCTAGTTTGTTAAAAATGGAAAGCAGGTTCATTTTAAATTATAATACTTTAAAACCTAAAGGTATGAATCTAGATGTGAATTTAAATGTAGCAGTTATAATATTGTATATATGATGTTTTCTAACTTATTGTATATGGAAAATATTTTACCCTTTTTAAGGGCATGTTTGTTTAAGCAGGTTTTTGTAGTAGATTATTCGGTGATGAGATGATTGTTTAATTGGAGAAGTTTGACATAAAATGGGAATGGCTGGTTGCTTATGTTATTCCTTGAAGGCTGTTTGCCGAGGTACCAGAATTACAATTAAAGTTGGAGTTTGTTTCCAGTCACTGCCTCCTGAGTGTCTTTTTTGGACAATACTCAGCTAATTGGAGCAGTTTGACATAAAATGAGAATGGCTGATGGCTTATATTATTCCTTGAAGGCTGTTTGCCGAGGTACCAGAAGCACCATTAAAAGTTGGAGTTTGTTTCTAGTGACTGCTTCCTGAGTGCAAGGTTCTGTAGGGTGCCAGATGCCTGGAAGTTTCTGTGTAAATGCCCTTCCTCTTATCCTGCAGTGATTTTGGTGTCTACTGGTAAGCCTTCTAGGCTGTCACCTTCTTCAAAGCTCCTTACCTCAGATAAGGACAGTAGAGCCATGGAGTGGATTACTAAAATGTGTACCAGACTCATATGACTAGGTACATTCTGTCTCTTCTTTCCCAATTTTGAAAAATTGTCTCTGATATTCCTGATTCTTAGGATAATGTCATGTCTCTGTCTTTGGTCATTCCTACTTCTTTGGTTGCTCTGTCACTCTATTAAATGCAGTTATGATGCAGCAGATGCTGCCTCTGGTTCTGTGAGGAGGCGCTGTTCCTTTCATTGTCTTCTTCAGGCCTTACCAGATGATATCAATGCAAAACTTCTGGATGCTCCCTTGGATAACTAGAATTTGTTTGGCACTGGTGTGGCTGATCCTTTCAAGACTTTGCATAATCAGGGTAAGGTCATCAAAGATTTGAAAGAGATCTTTGTCTTGCCCATATCCAAGTTTCAGATGAACTATCCTAGTAAGTCTGCTTTTGTGCATTCCTAGACAGTCTTCCAAAGATAAGAAGGCTTCTAGATATTTTTTTTCTAATAAAAATTTTCATACTCTCAGACCACAGAAGCAGTCATTTCCCGACAAGTCTTTATCCATCTGACTGTCTACCCTCTATTCATGTTGGCCAGATTCCCTCATCCCTCAGGCTTTATTTTTCTCTCCTGAGTTCTCTCCATCATCAGGCAGGGCTACTTCATGAACTTGAAGGCCCTTCCCTCCTTTCCAGAATTTCTCAACCCCTACAGAACAGCTTCCTTGTTTTCCAGGGGAATTGCAAGGTCTGCTGAACCAAGGTACCATTTAGCTGGTTCCTCAGACAGAGAGGAGTTTGGAGGTTTTATTCCAGGATATTTCTGGTCGCAAGGAAAGAGGAATCTTGGAAATCTGTCCTGGATCTTTCCTTTCTAAACACCTTTCTCATAGTGCCTTCCTTCTGAATGTTGTCTCTTCAGACATCATTTCCTCTGTTGCTTCCCAAAGCCTTTCTAGTTTCCTTGGATATGAAGAATGTTTACTTGCATATTCCTATCCACCCTCTATTCAGGAAATGTTTGCATTTCTCTGTTTCTTCCTGTCATTATCACTTCTCTGCTTTGCCTTTTGGCCTTTCAGTGGTCCCAGAATGCCAAACCCCTGTGTTCTCCTTTTGCAGGCTTCAGGGCATTTAAACCTTTCCTTATCTGGATGATCTCTTGCTTCAGGCTACATCCTATTCCAAGCTGGTGCAGGATCTTTATTTTACCCAGCTTCTGTTGTACAGCCTGGGGTTCACACTCAACTTTCAGAAGTCAATGTTGACTCCATGTCAGGACCATATTTTCCTAGGCTGCAGTTTCCAGACTGTTCCTATACTGGCTTCTATATCTGCCTTCAAGGTTTTGTCCACCACAGGTTATTTTATGTCCCGGCTTCCCTTGTCATCTCTACTGGCCAGGGAATTTCTCAGAGGTCTGGGGATCATGGTGTCTACTATTCCCATATTTTCCTGGGCCAGGCTTCATATGAGGAAGTTTCAGTGGTACCTAAAATCAGTGTAGATCCACCATCTGAACCATCTCATTCCTCTACTCCCTTGTCTCAAACTGGAATTTCATTGGTAGTTTCAGCTGCAATCTCTTAATCCAGGTGCTCCATTTCACCCTCCTCAGCTGCTCAGCTGTCTCAGGAACTTTTTACAGATGCATCAGAGCTGGGGTTGGGAGTTGTTTCAGGCACCTCAGTAGAGGGTGGATCACATCAACATCAAAGAAATGTGGGGCGCCAGTTTTTACCTTCTTTGCAGGTTAGCCCTTGAAGCATGGAAATAGTCATCACCCTGCAGGTCCAGAACAGAGCTTCACAAATGGATACTGCACAGAGATGTGTTTCTGGACATAGTTCATCAGTACAGTATTCATCAAGTAGATCTCTTAGCCTCCCATCTGAACAGACAACAGTTCTATTCCATAGTCCCAAGTCCTTTGGATTGGAAGGTAGACACATTCCCTTCCTCTTTTTCCAAAGGTCCTTCACAAAATTGAAGAGGACTGTCCAAAGATCTGGTTAATAATTCTCTTTTGGCCAAAACAGCACTGTCTCCCATCTTATTTTATCTGGCCAAGGCCACTCATTCCAAGTTACCTCACTGCATGGATCTTCTCACACAGAACAACAGAACTCTCCTTCATGTTCATCTGTTCCCTCTTCAACTAACACTTTGGGTGATGGGTTTCTGATTCCTTTCTGACACCAGTTCTCTGAGGACATGCTTAGGGTTTTGCAGGAGGCTAGGAAACCCAATACCAGAAAGTCATATATGTCCAAATGGAAGAGATTTCCTGTTTGATGTCTAAGACATCACCAGGACCCCTTTCAGTGGGGATCCCTTTGGTTCTTTCCTATCTGTATGAACTTTTGCCTGCTGGCTTGGCTTGTCTTGTCAGCCATTTTCTGTCTTTCTACCACTTACTCCTCCTTTGACCTGTAAGTTAGAGGGCAAACAGTTTATTAAAGGCATCCTGCATCTTAGACCCCCAAGAAGGTCCTTTCCCCCTTCTTGGGATTTTAATTATGTTCTTCAAAAGCTGACTCAGGCTCCTTTGGAGCCTGCAGCTTCTTCTTCTTTGCAACATTGGACCTGGAAGACATTTAGTTGCTTTGATGTCTGCCAGATGGATTTCTCAACTACAGGTCTTAGTAGCAGTCCCTCCTTTTTTGTTTTTTTTTTTTTTTGTTTTTTTTCATGGAGACAGGGTATCTTTCTGTGCAAATCCTTCTTTTATGCCCAAGGTGGTTAATGAGTTGTCACCTAATCAGTCTATCTAGCATCCTTCTTTTTCCCTTCTCCTCAATCTACCAGTGAGAAGGTTCTTCATACATTGGATTTACATAGACAGCTCAAATATTATCTAAACCAAACAAGGGCCTTTTGTAAATAAGGTCAGCATTTTGTTTGTTTTCATACCAGGACATTGGGTTTGGCTGTTTGTAAGCACAACATCTCCTCCTGGATTTCCAAGGCCATTTCTTTTTAGGTTCATAGGTGTTTATTAGGCTAATGACCACAAGGGGCTTTTTAAGCTTAGCCATTCATCCCGAATCTCTGACAAGTTCTGGTATCCTTGATAAGTGTAAGCAGGGGTTTGGCAGATGAAACATTTACAAGCAGGGACCTGGAAGATGAACTATTTACAGGTTGCCTGTGTCCGTTAGAGACATGGGTGCCAAGCCAGGGATGAATTTCCTGTTCCCATCCAATTGTCCAAGCTACACTTGAATTGGGTTGTGGAGGAACTCTGCTTCACATGAATGGGGAACCTGTTCCAGAGACAGGGTAATCTCTGGGATACATGTCTGTCTCTCTAGCTGGTCCTATTTATATCACAGGCAACATTTATGCCTTTAGAATGGGAAGTGCTTGTGCTGTTTGTTTTGTGGATATGCAGGAGGTCCATCAAAATGGGGTCTGACAATGCCCTGTATGCCATGCATAGATCTCCCCTCAACAACCTGTGGGAGACAGAATACAGAGATAGGGCCGTGAGATGGTCTGCATAGGACATTTTACTTATGCCCTGTATTCTTTTAGTGAAGAAACTCTGTGTATGTTCCAGTTGTTGGATATGTGTAGTTAGGTACATACCAAAGGGGGCATTGTACTCAATGATAGGTCTGATGAATTCCAAATACAATGAAACAATGACTTTCTTGGACTTAGATGTCATACTTTTGTTTATAAGTTGCGCAACATAGAATGACTTCCTCACTACTGTAGACACATGATGGAATCCCCAAATGATGTGGACATTCTACAAAAGGGCCTCACTGAGAGAGATACCTGGTGTCAAAGCCATGGCCTCAAGCTGAACACCAAAAAATGCATAGTCATTCCCTTTGGGAAAAACCTTGTACCCATGAACTACCACATAGGCGGTAGTCCACTTAACACCGAAAGTGTGATAAGAGACCTAGGGGCACAGGTGGACATTAGTCTCTCCTTTGATAACCATATCGCCACAGTAGTCAGGAAATCCTTCTACATGGCACACCTCATCACAAAAGGTTTCTCATTCAGAAAAAAAGAGGTCATTGCTCCTCTCTACTCATCCCTCATTAGACCTATTATAGAGTACTACGCTCCATTTGGTATGTACCTCACAAGACATTTACAACAACTGGAAAAAACACAGAAATACCTCACAAAGAGGATCACCAAGCTGAAACAGATGCCCTATGCAGACTATCTCAAAAAGCTTCAGCTCTACTCCATCGAATATAGCCTATTCAGGGGCGATCTCTGCCTAACATACAAAGTCATGTCAAACCCAGAGCTGTTGGACATGCTACACTTAAAGAAATCCCAATCCCTCTGAGCCACATGTTCCAGTGACCTAAATCTTGTCACCACAATGAACAAAACATGCTGGAGGTATAGGTTCCTGTCTCAGAGACTCCCCATACTTTGGAATAGACTGCCCATTCATGTCAAGCAGATCACCTCATTAGCCCTCTTTAAGAAAAATCTTGATGACTGGATGGGAAATAGGAAATTCACCCCAGGGATCACTTCTGTGGCTCTGCTCAACAGGGGCACAGGAAAATAATTTTTGGGTGGCAAAAGCCAGGGAATCTTTATGGCTAGGCTTGTACAGGCCCTAGGGCCAACAGCCTAGTATCTACATATGAACCTATGAGCCTATAGGCTAGTTTACTGTCTGTGTGTCCCTAAATCCTTGTCTACTGGGTCATATCTAAGGGGTGTGTTGTCAATATGATACTTACCAGGGGTAGATGACTTATCAAAGGATACTATTATGCATTTCTTTGCATTTAGTTTTAGTCCATGGCTCTGACACCAGCTGTTTGTCTGTGTCAGCCCTTCCTGGAGAACATTTGTGTCTGTGTGTGATTCAATGACAGCTCCTAATTTGAAATCATCTGCAAATTTAGTCAGCCAGAGAACATTGACATTGGTCTAGACTTCAGAGAAGTAAATGCTGGAAAGGAGCAGTCCAAGGACTGATCCCTGAGGGACACCACTTGTGACTGGCCTCTTTGTAGCAGTGGACTCCCCCATTCTAACTTCCTGGTTCCTGTCTGTCAGCCAGTTGGCTATCCACGAGGTGACATATGGGTTTGTACTTAACCTCTTGAGTTTGTCAACAATGCCTGAGTGGGGCCTTTTTGCCCTTATCCATTGCTTTTGTCACTTTCTCAAAGAAGTCCACAAGGTTGAGTAAGCATGACCTGCCCTTGATGACTCTAAACTGGGTTGAGTCCAGTGTCTGGAGGTTTACTATATCATTATTGATCATTTTCATGATAATTCTTTCCATGACTTTGCATATGACTAGTGAGACTTATGTGTAGTTTCCAGGATCTGTAGATGGCTCACCTTTGTGCAGAGAGATGACTGTTGCTGTTCTCCATTCATGAGGCATGAAGCCTGTTCGGAAGCTACAGTTGAATAGCAATTCCAGAGGACCTGATAGTTCATGTTTCATGCTATTTAGAAGGCATCCTTAGGTATTGTCTGGGACTATTGATGCAGTGTTCTTAGCCTTAGAGAGGGCTTTAAGGACCTGTTTTGCTATTCCTTTCATGGCAAGTAGTTGCCATTCATTCCACTAGAGTAGTGATCTCCTTGGTGATTTTCTTCAATGGTTTGGACACCAACTCCATCCTTAAAGCTGCTACTTGGTCTTCGGTTCACACATTCACAAAACATTGCAAAATAGATGTCATTTCCAGGACCAGGGCAGGTTTTTGCCAAGGCCATCCTGCATGAGTCTGTAGAGGCGTCTCCTTGCCTTCCTCCTCCCTGCCTTCACTGTAGCTTTTGTACACTCCCAGAGGTGATGAATACTGCAGCAGTGATACACAAAGATGTGATGAATACTGTACCAGTGATACAGAAAGATGTGATGAATACTGCACCAGTGATACAGAAAGACGTGATGAATACTGCACCAGTGATACAGAAAGACATGATGAATACTGCAGCAGTGATACAGAAAGACGTGATGAATACTGCACCAGTGATACAGAAAGATGTGATGAATACTGTACCAGTGATACAGAAAGATGTGATGAATACTGCACCAGTGATACAGAAAGACGTGATGAATACTGCACCAGTGATACAGAAAGACATGATGAATACTGCAGCAGTGATACAGAAAGACGTGATGAATACTGCACCAGTTAAGACGTGATGAATACTGCAGCAGTGATACACAAAGATGTGATGAATACTGCAGCAGTGATAACAGAAAGACTTGACGAATGCTGCACCAGTGATACAGAAAAATGTGATGAATACTGCAGCAGTGATACAGAAAGACGTGATGAATACTACACCAGTGATGCAGAAAGACATGATGAATACTGCAGCAGTGATACAAAAAGAAGTGATGAATACTGCACCAGTGATACAGAAAGACGTGATGAATACTGCACCAGTGATACAGAAAGATGTGATGAATACTGCACCAGTGATACAGAAAGACGTAGTACAGTTGTATAAAATATTACCATAACAGTAGATGTTCTTTTTTTCACTGGGGCAGTATTCAATCCCTCCATCCTGTCCCATTTTTCTTCTTCTTTTACATGGATGGTATCTTGCTACTGGCCAAGGGGTTCTTCTTCTATGCATTCCTTCCTTTTTCCAGAGGTACATGTCCTCCTATAAACTGGGAATGCTGGTTCTCTGGGGACACTTTGGTTCTGACTTTGAAGCATATGTATGTCATCTTTATGCCCTACAATGACATGGGGAGCATACAGCTGAAATATGACACTCCCTACGTAATAAAGGCTTTGGTATGCTGGCTGGACATTGGGCTATCCTTGGCAGAAAATCCCAGAGGTAATGAATACTGAACAGTGAAAAGAAGGACATCTACTGTTATGGTAAGGTTTTACACAACTGTACTTTCTCAGGGTCTGGGTCTGGGGCTTGAAATTTTAACAAGAAACCACTTTGTAGTAAGAAGTTTGCCTTAGAATTGGTCTGGGTCACATAATTGATTTTTAATACTAGGAGACCAGTTTGTGGTGTGATCTTTCCAGAAAGAACTACACTACTACACTAGGGGGGTATAACATTCTCCCATGTTTGTGAGTACCAATTCAAGTATGTTTGCAATTCTAGTGGGTGTATGGAATATGTGGTCCAAGGCGGTGTGTTTACATAGTCCAGTAATAAGTAGGCCTGTGTGTTTGGAATCCTGAAAGTACCTCAGTTTCTAGTGTGATAGCTTTTTATTTTTTATGTCATAGATTGAGTACTAAAGTTCTGCTATAGTTCAGATTCCAGTCAAATGCAAGACCCAGTCACCACACCAAGGATGTCCCCTCTCCCCTTAGAAATGCTTCTGTGTGTTGGGGGGGGTGTATGTGTGTGTGTGTGTGTGTGTGTGTGTGTGTGTGTGTGTGTATGGGTCTAGGACTATTCACGGAAAACACAATTCACTGGAAACACATTTCACTGAAAGTTATATATAGCCTTTTCCCCACTCTAGTGCAACCCTGGAGTTAGTATATATAGTAAGGGGTGTGTGGGGGGCACTGCCCCCCACATTGAGGGTGGGGGGGCATAGCCCTCCCACCTATTTTAAATATTTTGAACTATATACATGGATACTTGCAATTCCAATAAATGACTCTTTTCTAAACACAATATATATCCAACCTATGTGGGAGACTACACCCCCCAATGTGGGGGAGGTGCCCCCCACACCCCCCTTACTATATATACTAACTCCAAGGTCGCACTACAGTGGAGAAAAGGCCATATATAATGTTCAGTGGAATGTGTTTCAGTGAATTGTATTTTCTGTGAATTGAGCTTTCAGTGATTTGTGCACAGTCATTTGACTTTCAGTGAAATGTGCTTTCAGTGAATAGTTCTAGACCCATATTTGCATGCGCACACACACACACACACACACACACACACACACACACACACACACATATATATATATTTATGGAGCTCATAATCTTGAAATTAAAATACTGAGATGATAACACTTGCTATACCCCACCAGAAGTACATAGAGAAACAAATAAAAGACAAAGCATATTAGTTTATTCCAGCTATTAGCAGGGGGCAAGCCCCCTGCACCTCCACACCCCATTTACTTAAATATATCAGCTCTGAGATCGCACTTTGCTACAGTAAGATTAGTTACTATGTTGTTGTATAGCAAATCAAAAGGGAACATAACTAAGGTTACAACAGGCAATCATGAAACACGTAATGGTATGTTTGCCATTTTGTTTTGTGGAGTTCGATCTCGGAGTGGACATATTTACGGAGCAGAGGGTGTGGGGGGTACAGGCAGGCCTGCCCCCCTGCTTAGAGTTGGAGAAGAGTAATATGTTTTGTTATATAGTTGTGCTGGAATATTGTAATTGTTGGTGTACTCTGTTTTTTCAATATTATGAAATTCAGTATTTTGAGTTTTCAGTATTTTGAACTTTCAAGATTTTGGACTCAGCATTTTGAATTTCAAGATTATAAGCTTTCAAGATTTAGAAGCGGACCCATATATATATATATATATATATATATATATATATATATATATATATATATATATATATATACATACATACTATTATTTGTCTTCATTAGCTGTTTTCTTTATTAATTTATCAAAAAAATGAAAATTGTTGGAGCTCCAAGATGGCTGTATAGTGAACAACAGCTTAATTTCAGTTCTCTCAGTGTGAAAAAAGAAACTGAGAGGTAAGGGCCAGTAAATCTGCCAGATTTAGTGAATTTAATTTTTGGTTAGTGTAGTTCAGTGTGTGTGTATATGTGCCCTTAAGAAGCTATCCAAGGTCAGTGCTTCATGAAACAGTTAATGCAGTAGATTTAAGGGCAAAGAGCGAATTATTTTGTACTGTTTGGATAAATGGCGAACTCATACAGCACAAAGTTTATACAGGTTCCAAGTGCAATGTTATGTCAGCAGAAACATTTGCTAGAGTGTGTCAAGGTGAAAGGCTTGATTTGGCAAGGTGTGCGAAGCTTGTTGCTTAAGGAGGTGAAGAAATTCAAACCGAAGGCTCAGTAGTGCTTTCATGTTACTCTGCTGGAAGAAGCTATGACTTATTTTATGCAGTCAAGAGGCATGTCTAGTCATTGTTACGGCTCAGAGACAGTTGGAAAATGGGACTGCTTTCATTTAATAAGGAAGTCCATCATGTTACCTTGAAAGACCACTACTCTAATTTTCCCCAGCACATTTTTTCTACATATGCAGATCTTTTGAGTGACAAACTAGGCAAACTTCCAGTTGTATACTCCATGAAGTTAGACCCAGAGGTCAGTCCAGTTATCAGGCCAGCACGTAAATTTCCAGTAGCCATGCAGGACAGAGTCAAAGCCAAGCTAGATGAAATGGTGCGACAAGGTGTGATTTGTCCAATTGAAACTGCAACTGAATGGGCATCTTCCATGGTGGCAGCTCATAAGAAAAGCTCAGATGACATCAGAATATGTATTGATCCATGAGATTTGAACAAAGAGCTAAACAGACCTCATCATCCAATGTGCACAGTCAAAGAAGTTGCATCCTCGATGCCAAATGCCACTATTTTTTCTGTCTTGGATGCAAAACGTTCATTTTGGCAAATTCAGCTTCACAAGAAATCCTCATTGCTCACTACTTCAGTACTACATTTGGCAGGTACAGATTTTTGAGAATGTCATTTGGGATAAATTCTGCAAGTGAAGTCTTTCAATGTGCAATGGAGCAACTGTTTCTGGGTATCCTTGTGCTAATATAGTAGATGACATACTGGTAGGAGGTCATGATGAAGCCAAGCATATGAGAAACCTCAGAAAACTTCTGGAAAGGGCACGTCAAGTAAATCTTAAGCTCAAGCCACAGAAATGCAAATTCAGGCTACAAAAAGGTTACTTATGTTACATCCAGACCCCTCTAAGCAAACAGCCATTCCCAAGATGCCAGCTCCAGATAATGTTCAAGCTCTGCAACGGTTTCTTGGCATGGTCAACTACCTAGCCAAGTTCCTTCCAGACTTGAGCCAAATATCAGCACCACTCAGAGAGCTTACATGTAAAGATTTATCCTGGTCTTGGTTAGAGCAACACCAAAGAGCATTTAATATCCTGAAACAGAGAATTGCTAGTCCACCAACTCTCAGATACTATAATGTTCACAAGCCAGTTACACTTTCCTGTGACACTTCGAAATTTGGTTTTGGTACAGTCATTCTACAAGAGGATTAATCTGTTGCCTCTGCATCAAGAAGTCTTACCCAAATGGATATGCAGTATTCCCAGATAGAGAAAGAGTTTTTGGCAATTGTGTTTGCATGTTCGAAGTTCCATGATTATGTTTATAGTAAACCTATCCAGATCGAAACAGACCACCAACCTTTAGTTGAGAAAGCCAATGCATTCAGCTCCAGCCCTCTGCAATGTATAATGCTGAGATTGCAAAAGTACAATTTCAGTCTTGTCTACAAGAAAGGCAAACTTTTTTATCTTGCTGATACCTTATCCAGATCACCCAGAAACACCACAGAACAGCTTGAGAATGAGAACCTTGATTTTGAAGTCATGGAAGTGAGAAATTTTTCTTCCACACGTCTTAATGAACTGAGAGATCACACAGCCACATATCCAGTTTTACAAAGGCTTAACCACTTTGTCAGTCAAGGCTGACCGTCAAAGCAATCTAGTTTACCTTAAGAAGTACAACCTTATTTTCCATACAGAGATGAGTTTTTTGTTTGACAAAGGTATCATTATGAAAGATCCAAAAGTAATTGTTCCAAAGTCCTTGCAACCAGAGTACATTACTATCTTGCATCGTGGCCACCCAGGAGTCGATTATACCAAAAGAAGGTGCGAGGGCTAGTATTTTGGCCATCTATATTACAAGACATTGAGAGACCACAGTTATCTTGTTCAGTGTGTAATAGTACAAAACCACATCAACAGAAAGAACCACTTTAGCTAACCCAGATTCCTGAGCGACCTTTGTCGACAGTAGCCATAGACATTTTTGAGTGGAATGGTCAACATTATTTTGTGTTAGTAGACTCTTAAAACAATTCTTTTAAGATTGACTTACTTCCTAACCTAGCATCCAGTACAGTCATTACTAAGATGAAGCATCATTCTGCATGTCACACAAAGTTATTTCTGGCAATGACACGCAGTTTACAAGCCATCGGTTCAAATGATTTGCTGAAGTATGGGACTTTACTCATGTCACGGGCAACCCTGAGTACCCACAGTCAAGTGGTTTGACAGAATGTGCATTTCAAAGTGCAGAACAGTTCCTAGATAAGTCAAAACTAGATAATAGTGATGTTTTTCTGAATCTCTTGAATCTCAGAAATGTTCCTAGTGATAACCATCTTGTTTTATCTGCTCAGAGAGACTTCTGTCAAGACAAACCAGAACCACATTACCAATCAGTAGTCAATTGTTTCTTCCATGTCTTAAAAACAATAGATCAGTGAAAGCCAGTCTTTTGAAGAAATGCTTAACCCAGAAGACCTAATCCGATAAAACCAGCAAACTGCTCAATCCATTTCGAGAAGGAGAAGTGATAAGGATGCAAATGTCCAGAGGTTATGATCACATTTGTGTCATGAAGAATATTTGTCCAGTGCTGAGCTCATACATTGTGGAATCACAAGGAGCAGTCTTTAGGTGGAATCAGATGCATTTGATACCAGTGTCTGAGCCTACCACAGCACAAAAACGGTGAGAAAGACTCTATCTCAGAGTGAGTTGTCCAGTGTTCCAATTCCTGAGGAAGTCCCAGAGGACATTCCCATTCCTGTGACACAGCCAGAAGTTCCTGATATGAGTTGTGCAAAGCAGACTGTCCCTGTTGCTAAATTTGGTCCAAACTGCTATGTTACGAGATATTGTCGCATCTCTAAACCCTGTAGCAGGTGTGAAGCAACTTGGACATGAACATTATGTTTTGTTTCTAATGTTTATATAGTAATGCATGCCTAACTCTAACCTTGTTTTTTTCAAAGGGCAATCTTTTTAAAAGGTAGGATGTAGATCAATATGTGTGTGTTTAAGAAGCTATCCAAGGGCTTGCACAAGTGTAAAATACTGAGCACATGCAAGCTAGACTGCCATTTTGTAGTAAGGTGTTGAGATGTAAGCATGCATGTTTATAAGGTCTGTCTGTTAACTAGGTGTTTCATATTTTATGTCCTGCTATTCATCCTGATGTGCTTCTATGTATTAAAGCATCTAAACAAAAACCCCCACCTGCTTGTCATATGTGTTAGAGAAGGATGAGCAGCAGCTAGTAAGCACATTGCCTGGATGCCAGCAAAAAAGAAACTTAAAGAGCCAGAAAGAAAGTCAACTAGAAAAGGTGAAGAGAAAATACTGACAAGGAAGAATCCTGCAGCTGTTCAGCAGAAAGCACTTCCAGCTTCTGCTTTGGTATAAGACATGGCTTCCAATAATCTAGAAGAAAACATAAGTCAAATGTACTCAGAGATGATTAAAATAAACAAAACAGCAAATACAACAATAATTCAAAAAAATAATAAACAGCAAGCCGTTCAGGTTACATTTTTCTTTACTCATACATCACATCCCATACCTCTGCATTTCAGCTTCCAAAAATAAGTCATACAGATGAATCTACATTTATACCCAGTGCCCCCTACTGGTGGCTTGAATCATTACCAACCAATCTTATAATTTTACAAACATTTGTATGAAAATCATTTATGTAAAATTTAGCTTCAAATGCATTGCCTTATCCATCTGTGCATAAAGAACACATTCAGTTATGAGTTCCTCACAAACATTACAAGTTGCAATTGCAAATTTCACAAATACATAACAGTTTTTAACAAATGTTAACATATAGTCAAATTTACTTCCAAATTAAGCCCTTTCGGATGCAGTGTGCCATAATTAAGAATCATTTTACTCCCTAAATTAAACAGCTTTTTATTTATGACCCCCCGTTCATGAAGGGACATCCTAGCACACTAAATGTCAATGAATCACTAGACCCACCGTGCACTGTTCAAAAATGTCAGTCACAGGACTGTTAAAATTGCCACTACGAATGTCCGTCATATGTTCTAATACACACACCTTCACCATCCTAGTGTTTTTGCTTATATACCATTTGACTTCTTTACAATTACAACCCAAAACATATACAACCCCCATATGAATTACAAGAAAAACACCCATTGGAAACATACTTCATACCACTGATGAATTCACCAGACAAATTCCTTTCCTTATTACAGATCTTGCAATGACCACAATCATATACACCGGATTGACCCCTGCTGTTTGATATCTCAAATTTAGCAACTTTTTGTGGTTCAAATACCTTCCATATGAAAATTTTATTGCATTAGGAAAATGATGACCCATCTGTTCATTCTGATGCCAATTGTCCAAAAGTGACTTCTTCAATTTTGCTGAAAACGAAGCATATTTGGTAACAAAATACATCTCTTTGTTGTTCCCATCTAATTTAACCTGTCTTCTGACTTTACCTACTCTAACATAACATTTTCCAGACCAGACTTGGAAGCTCCAACCCCCTTATCATCCCATACCCTTCTTACAGCTGAATCCAAAACATCCTTACCATAACCTCTTTCCAACAGTCTGTCAACAACCAGCTTTAAATATTTTGCCTTCATCTCTACCTCAGATATAGTATAAAAATACACTTACATTCCCCAGATAGTAGAGATTCTATAATCTGGGGAGAATTCATGCTATATGGGCGGCGCAGTGGTGCAGTGGTTAATGTTGTCACCTATAGCAAGAGGTTCTCCGGTTCAGTTCCTGGTTGGGGTGCCTTATCTGCAGCATCCTGCATGTCCTCTCTGCATCCAAGTGGCTTTCCTCTGGGTACTCCAGTTTCCTCCCACATTGCAAAGACGTGTCTGGAGCATGTCTCCCTGGGCCGTCATTGAAAATAGGCTCTGTCCTAGTCAGATTTTCCCAGTCAACAAATGTTAAATAAATAAATATGCATGCAAAAAATTGTTAACAGCAGTCAGTTTAAAAAATGGCCTATATTGTGTATGATTTTTCCCATCTGAATAAAATTCCACATCCAGATATTGAATGTACAATTTCATATGTACACTAGTAAATTTTAACCCCTGGGAGATTTTGTTCAGCTCATCCACAAATCTAGAAAATTCTGATGGCTTTCCCCTACAAATAAAAAACAGGTTATCAATATACCTGTTGTATATTATGACATTACTCGCAAAAAAAAATTGTATTGTAGATGAACTGCCTCTCAAATTCCCTCATGTATAACAAGGTATAGACTGGAGCATAAGGAGCTTCCATCACCGTACCTCTCTTTTGCAAGTAAACATCCTTTTCAAATAAAACATAATTATGAGTCGAGCAACATGCCAACAATCTAATGACAAAGGAGGTTCTTGGTCCTTCACCCATGATATGCCATATTGCTTCCAAACTTGAATCGGTCCTGATGTTAGGATATAAAGCACTAAAGTCCCTTGTCACCCAATAATAATCTAGTTGAGATTCAATATCTCTTACTACTTTACATAAATCTTGTGTATTGTTGATGTGGGCAGGAACCAAATTTAAACGTTCCTTTAACAGTGAGTCCAATAAAATGCTCACATTCTCCAAATAAGATCCCACACTGGAGACAATAGACATCCCGGGTGGGTCCTTATCATTTTTATAAATTTTAGGAATGGCATAGATTAAAGGGTCAACCGGACTGGGATTATACATTTTTTTAAGATCCTTACTAGACATGAACACAAATCTTTCCCCTCTTTTCAGTATCTCTAGCAATTAAGCATTAACTGTGAAACAGGATTCACAGGCAACTGAGCATAATCATCTTCCACTTGCAATAATTTTTCAACCATTTGTGAGTACCCCATTCTAGACATAGTCACCTAAAAGGGCTTAATTTAGAAGTAAATTTGACTGTATGCTGAAATTTGTTAAAACGACCTGTTATGCATTTGTGAAATTTACAATTGTAACTTGCAATGGTTGTGTAAAACACATAACTGAATGTGTATTTTATGCGCAGATGGATAAGGCAATGCATTTTGAAGCTAATTTTACATAAATTATTTTCTTACAAATGTTTTTTGTAAAATTATAAGATTGGTTTGTAATTATTGAAGGCATCAGTGGGGGGCACCAGGTATAAATGTAGGTTCAGCTGTATGATAGTTATCCTTGGAAGGCAAAATGTTGAGTTACCGGATGTGATGTATGAGTAAAGAAATTTTGAACCCGAATGGATTGCTATTTGTTGTTGTTTTTTTTTTAATAAACAAAACACTGAAGAAGTATATCAACTCAAATAACAAAAGGCTGAAAAAATGGAATAAGCTTTAAACAGCTATTCAGATGAACTGATAAAACTGAAAAAAATCAGATGTTGAAACAAAGTAAAGGCTGGCTAAGTATGAGACTGCTGAAGAAGAGCTGTTTCAAAAATGATAGAGTCAGAGTACAGAGCATGCAGATAAAAAAATGAGTTTTTCTGCTGCACCACAGAAACTGTCCACAGCAGGATTTATCACTTAAAAGGACACATTGTGTTTATGCTACAAACCTGACCATGAGAAAGTAACAAAGATCTTTATTAGCAAAGATGCAATTGTACAGGAAAAAAAAGTTAATCCTGACAAAATTGTGGTAGAAGGGCAATGCATTAAGGATTGGAGATAGTAAAATATTTGTAGAAAATGATTATTCCTGTATACCAGACAGAATAGAAGCAAATTTATATCAGCAATTAGGGAATGTCAAGAGGCAGGTATGAGATTCAAGCTGTTGTATCTAGCTGTTTTCTGAATATTTTTCCTGGAGGACGAAAGGTAATTTTTTGATACAAAATAGGCTAAGAAAGAAATACACATTTTTTTTCCAGTAAAAAGCATGCCAACAGACAGAAGAGACTCTGCTTCACATTCTGCTGCTAATAAAGCTCATAGATAGACTTAGCCAATGAAACCTTTTCCAATGTTCCAAAGGAAAATGCACAAGAGAGAAAAAAGTACAGAAGTTGACTAGAAGAATCAGGAGTTCCTTGGACTTGAACCAGAGTCTGCTGCTGGGAATTGGAGATTAACAGGAAGAAGACCAGCAGCACTGCAATTAGTGAATAAATGTGAGATTATAAAACATCAGTCACATTTGCTAAATATGGCTTTGCAAGAAAAAGTGGAAAGTTTGGACTTTTGTTGGCTTTGTAAACTTATGGAGGAATGAAAAGAGTTTATACCACATAATATCATTAATGTTTGGAAGGATACTGAGGAGAAGGGGGAAAGTAACTATAAGTAAAGCAAGGTTTGTTCTTAACAGTCTTTTTATAAAACATTTCATGATATAAATTGCATGTTATATAGTAAAGCATTTTTAGTTATTGCTGTACATGATAAAGATACTAAAGTAAGCAAGTGTCTTTTTCCGTATTTTTTAGTTTTACGAAATGTAGGCATTAAAAAGAGAAGAAAGGATGCATAAACGCATGTTTAAGTTAATACAATGCAATGCTGAGTTGTTGAAGTTGGGGATGAGGTGTAAAAGTGCACATATTATAATATATGTAGAGCTGATATGTTTTATTTTTCTTTTGAATGCATGAATTTCTGGATTAAGGCTTTTGGCGTAATCTAACAACATTTATTTAGTAATGACAACCCTCCTAGACATGGGCAGTCATTACTAACTGAAATCCTGGGTACTGACTTGAGTATCTATGGTATTACACTGGGATGAAATTACTATGCTTGAAATGACCTCTGGGTCAGTGGTCTAGTAACCTACTATTATCCTATGATCCTATGTAAGCAAATAAATAAGAAAATACTGAATGTACAGAAAAGTTTTCTTTCAGCAAGTAAATGTTCAGTTTAAGAACTCAGCAGTTGAGAGCAGATGTACATTTTATTTTTAGGTTTCCATGGAAACAAACTGACCAATGCAAATAAAGCAACAGCCTTTTTTGTTAAGGCTAAAAGTTAATGTTTTCTGCAAATACACAGACTGTAAAAATTAATGAAGGTAAAACAAACACATGAGTTTGCCCAGCAATACCCATATACTGTAAATCTATATCTATATCTATAGCTATATATATATATATATATATATATATATATATATATGGGGACATTATAAAATGTAGTATTTAGAAGTACAGATTAAAAAGTATTCTATTATGGCTGAAGTAATGCAAACAGTGAACAGTGTGAAAAGACTGGTTGGCAGTATTCTGGTATGGCATTTAAGGATATGTAGGAAGAGACTAAACAAAATATAATAACAAAAATTGAGAAAACTGAATACACTTATTTATGGACATGTATAGCAAGATATAAGCAGTGAAGGATCATTAAGCAAAAAAACAAAAATTTTATGGCAAGGCAGAATCTGGGATTTTGTACAAAATCATAGACTTTTGCTAGCTGTGGGTGTGTTCGGCTTTTCTGTGTGGTGCTTGCATATCATCTTGTGTCTTTGTGATCTCTGGTTTCCTTCCACATCCTAAAGACTTGAAAGTAAGTGAAATTTTTAAGTTAATTGTTAATTTTCCAGATTTCCCATAGGTGAACTGGTGTGTGTGTGTGTGTGTGTGTGTGTGTGTGTGTGTGTGTGTGTGTGTGTGTGTGTGTTTGTGTGTGTGTGTGTGAGGAATGGGGGAGGTCTTTCCTCCGCATGTATGTGTGTGTATGAGGGAGGTCCTACTCAGGATTGGTTTCTGCCTTCCTGAGACTTTAAACCAGGCTGAACTAGATAAAATGATATTGAAAATAGAATGGTTTGCAGTATCCACTGGGGTGAATATCACAAAAATATACATTAATACATACAAACATATACAGCTTACTTTTTGCCAACCTCTTGCTATGTCTGAGCTTGCATCATCAGTGTTTCCTTTCACAGATCCTCTTCACTGAAGGGACTACTGAAATTGCCATGAAATAATATATCATGATTATGTAAAGCATGTGGGGTATATCTTGATGTGTATTAGGTTCATAGGTAGGTACTAGGCTATCTGCCCAATGGCATTTATAAGCCTAGCCAGAGTGTGTCAGCTTTCACCGCCATATTGATTAATTATCTGAGCCTCTGTCAAGAAGAGCCAATGAAGTGATCCCAGGGGTGTATTTTCTTTTACCCATCCACTCGTCAAGGTTTCTCTTGAAGAGTGTTAGTGAGGGGCTCTGCCTAATGTAGTTAGGAATTTTGTTCCAAAGCATGGGGAGTCTCTGTGACAGGAATCTATCCCTCCAGCATGTTCTATTTATTGTCGTGGTGAGGTTTAGCTCACTAGAGCGAGTGGCTTGCAGTGACTTGGATTTCTTTAGGAGGAGCATGTCCATCAATTCTGAGTTGGACATGGCTTTGTAAGTCAGGCAGAGATCACCCCTGAGTAAGCGATATGCCACTGAGTACAGCTGGGGTTTTTCCAGTCAAGCTGCATAGAACATATGTTTGAGACCAGTAATCCTCTTGGTGAGGTACTTTTGTGGTCTTTACAGCTGTTGGAAGTGTCTTGTGAGGTACATCCCAAACGGGGCATTATACTCTATGATGGGTCTGATAAGTGACGAGTAGAGGGGCACTATAACCTCTTTATTTCTAGATGCAAACCCTTTAGTAATTAGATGGGCTACATAGAAGGATTTCCTAACTACTTTGGCAATATGATTGTCAAAGGAGGGATTACTATCTACCTTGGTCCCCAGAGCTCTTATTACCTCTTCTGTATTAAGGGGGCTGCCACCTTTGTGGTAATTCATGGGTGTTTTGTTTTTCCCAAACGGGATGACTATGCATTTTTTGGCATTTAGCTTGAGACCATGACTTTGACACCAGGTGTCCATCTCAGTAAGGTCCTTTTGGAGAATGTTCATGTCAGCCAGAGTCAGTTATGGCTCCCAGTTTGCACTCATTGGCGAACTTGGTTAGCCATAGTCCTCCTGTGTTTTCCTGTACTTCTGAAAAGTATATGCCGAACAGTAGGGGTCCCAGGATTGAGCCTTGTGGGACATCACTTGTGACTGGTTTAGAGTCAGACCTGGAGCCCACTATTCTTACCGTGTGAGTTTTGTCTGTAAGCTAGTTGACAACCCATCTCATGACGTAGGGGTTTATATTCAGGCTGGTGAGTTTTTCTATAATTCCCGAGTGGGGAATGGTGTCAAAAGCCTTGGCGAGGTCAAGGTAGGCTGTGTGAACTACCTTTCCCTCATCTATGGCCTTGGTGACTGTCTCAAAGAAGTCAACCAGGTTTAGTAGGCATGATCTGTGCTTAACAAAGCCGAACTGGGTCAGGTCAAGTGTTTGGAGGTTCCCAATGTCTTTGTTAATGAGTTCCATGATGATGAGCTCCATAGCCTTGCAGACCAGGCTAGTCAGGCTTATGGGGCGATAGTTACCAGGGTCAGTTGTGGCCCCTCCTTTATGGAGTGGAATATCCGTTGCTGTGCGCCATTCTATGGGCACATAGCCTGTGGAGAGGCTGAGGTTGAACAGTGTGTTTAGGTGGGGGGTTAGTTTGTTCTGTAGTTTGTGCAAGACGCAGCCTGGGACATCATCTGGCCTCATTGACGGTGTGCTTTTGGCTTTTGAAAAGGCTGTTTTCACCTGTGCATCTATGATTTCCAGGACACTACACTTTTCTGGTATTGTTATGGGCCCTTTTGGAGGTGAGAGGGGGGTGAAGTTTGCACTGAATCTATCTGCCAGGATGTTGGCAATATCACTAGGTTCAGTATATTTTGTGCTATTTTGCACTAGCTCAGAGCATATCTGTGAGTTGCCACTTAGATTCTTGACATAGCTAAAGAAGGCTTTGTGGTTATCTTTCGAATCCTTGGCTATTTGTCTTTCGAAGTTAGCCTTGGAGGATTTTATGAGGGACCTTAGTTTCTTACTGATACTGATCAGGGATGTCTTTCCTTCTTGGGATTTGCTTTTTTTCTGAACTAGTTTCCTCCTTCTATTGTATAGCTTGTTTATGGCAGGGGTCCACCAGACTGGTTTCCTTCTCTTAGGGGAGTTAGTCTTGGTTTTGCTAGGGATGGCACGATCCATGCATCCTTGTAGGTGCTCATAGAGTGCATTTCTAAAGATTCCTGCATCTTGGACATTGTCATTCTTTAGCGTGGGGGCTGTGAAACTTACCACCTCTGTCTTAAGTAAGGTGAAGTCTGCTATAGAAAAGTTTTTTACTGTGGTTTCCTTGGTTGGAGGTGGTGGTGTGTTGTGGACATCCAGAGTGATTAGTTTATGGTCTGATCTAACCAGTGACGGGTTGACCACTGGTGTAGAACATCTGTCGCCCATGTTGGTGATGACCAGGTCCAATATGTTTTCACCTCTGGTAGGGGAGTTTAACAGCTGATCCAGGGCATTTGAGTTGATAAATTCCAGGAAGCACTGGACCTGGGAGTTTGTACTTGAGTAGTTTTCCCAGTTAATGATAGGGTAATTGAAATTGCCCAATATCAGGGTGTTTGGTAGGACCTTCATGTTTTCCAGTTTCTCCAGAAAGGCGGAGTGGTGGTCCTGTGTCATGGAGAGTGATCTGTAGCAGGCCACAATTTGCATTGCAGATTTGCCTGATGTTAGTTGCACATGGATGATCTCGGAGGTATCATGCTGCGCCACTAACCTGGAGGTGTAGGTATCCTTGATGAGCATGGATACACCCCCTCCTTTTGTGTTTCGGTCCATGTTCTGTGGCCAAAATGTGTGGTATGAGTTGTAGCCCGGTAGTGCTGGGGTGCTCTGTGAAGCCTTGAACCAGGTTTCAGTTACTGCACAGATGTCGACGTTCTCCATACTGAGGAGTGCTTCGAGCATGTGTATTTTGAGATTTAAACTCCTGGCATTGAGTAGCATAACCCTCATTTTTGTTATCTTATGAATTTCTATAATTAAACACATTTGGTCATTTTATTTATTTATTTATGTTTACTTTTTATCTGAGCTGCATATTTAATATTCATACAATTTGAGCATGTCCCTGTGAATATACCTCTAATCTGGACCTCATTACATGGAACATTTCTCATGCTGAGTCTTAAAATAGTCTCTTCCACACTGATAGAGTTTGACACATTCTCTGTTAAGAATTTTGTTTAGCAAACACCCAAAGTAAATAATACCAAATAATATTGAGTCATATTATTGTATCAAAAAATATTTTAAGTTTAAAGACACAGTTAATAACCATTCTATAAGCTTCTTTGTTGAAGTTGTTAGTGCATCTTAGAGAATCCTATGTTAACACCCTGATTGGAAAATGAACGTTCTCCAGCAGAGAGTTAAAAAATGAATCTGCCACTTTATTGCAGTATATTAAGGTCCTGTGAAGCTTCGACAATAAGGAAAATAACGGTCACTATTATTTTACTTGCTAAGCAGTTCTTTTGCTATTTAGCAAGTGTAAAATTAAAATAAATACAGTATGTTAAAAAAAAGAAGTGTGTGTGTCTGTTTATGTCAATGAGCGTGGGTACATGTGTACATGGAAGTGAGATTGAGATTAATCGAGTCATTGTTTTACACTTGTTAAGCAGCGCTTTTGCTGTTTAGCCAGTGTAAAATGAAAATAAATGTTTTAAAAAAAGAAAGAAATGAGTAAGAGTGTGTGTGTGTGTGTGTGTGTGTGTGTGTGTGTGTGTGTGTGTGTGTGTGTGAGTATGCGAGTGAGTGCTTGCATGCATGAAAGTAGAAGTGTGTGTGTGTGTGTGTGTGTGTGTGACTATGCGAGTGAGTGCTTGCATGCATGAAAGTAGAAATGTGTGTGTGTGTGTGTGTGTGTGTGTGTGTGTGTGTGTGTGTGTGTGTGTGTGTGTGTGTGTGTGAGTATGCGAGTGAGTGCTTGCATGCATGAAAGTAGAAATGTGTGTGTGTGTGTGTGTGTGTGTGTGTGTGTGTGTGTGTGTGTGTGCGTGTGTGCGTGTGTGCGTGTGTGTGAAACCAGTGGCAGCAGCAGTTAAGAGACATGCATGCCTCTCAACCTCTTATCTCAAGATCTGGCTAAAGCCTGAAATAAAGGAAGAACTATACCTCTCAAATATCCAGATTTGTACAGAATGGTGGCAAACCTTTGAGTTTTAGACTTCTTATCCTTTAGAAAATTCATGCCAACAAAAATCCTATTTTTCTAGCAACTTTATAAGTTTATGAGAGCAATATTTAAAATCTGTCCCTAATTGTAGACCTTTATCCCTCCATTGTTTTATAATTTGTCCAGATTTCTTGAGTGAAGAGGTTGAGTGGTATGGGGAACAAAGGCTAAAAAATAGGAACAGATTTTATCATTGCTTATAAAAAACAAAATAGAAAACTGGTAGAATAAAAGGATTTTCTGAGGGATATACTATCTGAAACTCCTATGTATGTCATTATTTATTTACTTCAATCCCCAATGATTGCCAGTAAACTACAAATATGATAATTAATGGACCAGAAATGAGGAAAATATCTGGTAATTTTTGAAAGTCTTATATTTTGGATGTAAAATACTTCCTCCAGCACCATTTACATATACAGCAAGTTTGAAAATTAGGCAGATAAACTATTTTACATCAAAAATATAAAAATAATAATATAGTTTGTTTGTTTGTGTCTTTCGGCTTTTCCCGGTTAGGGGTCGCCGCAGTGGAACTCCGGTCCGCTAATGATTGGTAGTTGATTTTTACGTGCCGAGTTACCAGCTCTGACGCACAACCTTCAACGAAGGTACACCCATTCATGCATGTCTCCACGCAGAAGACGCTCTAGCTGTGAATCGAACCGGACAGCGTCTTACTGTGAGGCGACAATGCTACCGCAGCACCACCATCGCATATAATATAGTAATTAAAATAAATAAGTAAAACACAACAGTTTTACTGGCAGACTATTCTCTAAGTACAATAATGCCCTCCAGGGCATCAGGCCTCAGAACACCCCTGGATTGGCTTTATTTACACAGTAATACCCACCCTGTTGGGCATTATAGCTTGCTTAACACATTTTTCCACATTTTTGGAGGCAGTGTTTTGGAGACTGAGAGCATGCCTGTGAAGTTTTGCTATTTGTTTTTGTCAGATGCTCAAAACACAGGAATCAAAACATTTGTCATGCCATTTAATGTCCCATGTTGCTGTACAAAATCAGACTTTTTTTTGTTATAGAACTTTTTTTTGAGTAGCGTGATTTTCAAAAAAAAAGAAAGAAAGAAAAAAGGAGTTTGATTTGCAGCTGTTGCTGTTTTTGACATGACTGAAAAAAGTTTTATTTAAAAGTAGTAGAGGTGTTTGCTTCCTTGTCAAGTGCTTGAAAGTTCCACACGACCAAGAGTACATCTGTAGCCAGGAGCACTCTGTAGTGAGATCAGTTGACCATCGGGGTAGCTAGACTCATTATCCTTTAAAAGGTGTGGACATAAGCATCCTGGGAGCATCCCGGAGTGCAGCCACTTTTTGTCCATATTGAGGGGAGCCAAGTGAGATTATTTGAACATTGAGATGATGCTCCTAAAAATCTTCCATGGAAGTTGTATGAGGAACAGCCCACACAGAAGAAGCTCCAGGGCAGATACAGGGCTTTTAGAAGGATTTTATGTCTTGGCTTAACTTGAAGTACCAGTTGATCCCATAGGATGCACTGCAGCTCTTTGTTGGTATTACAGAAGTCTAGTCTATACTGCTGAAATTACTACATCCGTGACTCTCATCAGGACAAATGATTTAGAAAATTATGATGAAGACATTAAAACATTAATGCAGCTAAAGTGAAAGTCACTGAAGGTCAGACCTTTCAATGAGTACATAACTCTAGTCTTTGTGGTGGGATGAGTAGCTTCTCATCACAGGTATGACTTGGAAATACCCGCCAATGCTCCAAAATCTCTCACAGCTATACTATTTAAATGTGATGGTAGACTAATATATAGCAATGAAATTATTTTGACTGACTAGTAAAGGAATAAAAAAAGAGACATAACATTGTAAACTTTTTAACTAAGAGGTGGCTGTTTGGCCTTTCCTTTGATGAGTGGAATTTTGCACTGCTTTATTTAGTACACCACATACTTTGGAATTAGTCCACACAATTCCAATTCCAGCACAGTGTCGTGCTTGCACTGTGATCTTACTTTTTTATGAAAACTCCAGTAGTTTGCAACAATTGATAACATTTTACTTTGCTTTTGTAGCAATGTACTCTGGCTATGCAAAAGTCTCTTTTGTTTGTTTGTGTCTTTCGGCTTTTCCCGGTTAGGGGTCGCCACAGCGGAACTCTGGTCCGCTAATATTTCGCAGTAGAGTTTTTACGTGCTGGCTTGCCGGGTCTAATGCACAACCTTCAATGAAGGAACGCCCGTTCATGCATGTCGCCACACAGAAGACGCTCTAACTGAGAATCGAACGGGCAACGTCTAACTGTGAGGTGACAACGCTACTGCAGCACCACCACCGCAGTTGCTATGAAAAAGTCTCTATTCCTTTTAAAATCTGAGTTAACATTCCAGCAGGAACAGTACCAGTATACAACCAATACCACAAATCATATTATACTAACTTATGTGTACTTCCTGTCAAAGTTATCAGGCCTACAACAAGCAATGCCATCTACAGATTAAGCCCTAATTTATATAGCAGTCTACAGCTTATATTTTCAATACTGGAAAGTGGACGTGTAAAGCTCTGTAAATTGTTTTTAAAGTGTTGCTTTTTGACACGTGCAGACACAGTATTTCATTAGATCTGTGTATACAGAGTTTGGAGAAAACACATTTTGGTATTAATTCATGCCCACCTCCCTTACTGGTCATCAGGGCTTCCTCCTTGAACTCTATATGAGTGCATTGTGTCCCTCAGGGTGAGGACACTGCTTTCTCTATTTTGGGATCTGAGGAATTTGGAGTCAAGGGTCAAGCTACTTGCAAATATCATCATTTTGAAGGTGACAGGGTTTCTCTTTGCCCTAATTCCCCTCACCAACATGTTCATGGGCATTCCATCAGGCTAGGCAGGCTATCCATGCCGTGAGCCCATAAGGCAGCCTTATCTAACAACTGTGCTCTCCCCTTTCCTCCAGCTCTGATGTTCCTTTTGTGCTCCAAGACCCTAGAGCTCAATGAAGGATCACTCTTCTTACTCCCTGTTTCTCAAAATAAAGTACACCCATGCCCCCTGCCTCACTGTCAACCACCCACACTTCTGAACGAACTCTGGCTGTCTGAGCAATAGTTAAGACCTCATTCCTGTATACCGTAAGCAAGGCTAAATTAGACCAATTTTGTTTCGAATCTGACTTGGCAGAAAATGCAAATTAAACTTTTGGTGTGCCAGGTTATTTGTTTCATTGAAGTTGCATTTTAATTTTTTTCATTATGAAACAGCATGGCAATCCTCACAAGAGTAGCACAGTAGTGATTATAGTATCATAACTGCACATGACAATCCTCACAGGGGTAGCACGGCAGTGATTATAGTATCATAACTGCACATGGCAATTTTCACAAGAGTAGCACAGCAGTGATTATAGTATTGTAATTGCACATGGCAATCTTCACAGGAGTAGGATGGCAGTGGTTATAGTAATGTAATTGCACATGGCAATTATCATAGGAGTAGCATGGCAGTGATTAATATATTGTAACTACACATTGATACCATTCATGTATTAAATTAAATTAATTTTTTTATTAGGCAAAAGATTTTGTAAAAGACATATAGCTAGTTGCTGCAAACAGGGGTAAAATGTAGTGTTAAACTGGACCTTTTCTTTTAATAGTGTGCTGCGTATGTTAATTTATCTATAAATTCTCTGAAAGCTAAATCTGTTTGAACCTAAGGTGCTGAATTTTAGCCAAATTGTTCCGGGAAGTGATCACATTAGTCAGCCTGTGTCTGTTCCAGCTAGACCTAAGTCTTACATTCCTATAGCTACTGCATAGCAGATGAATAAACCAGATGAAATGAATGTTAAGTTCATGACCATTCTACAGATTCAAAACAAACAATATGCCATTGTTTCTCAAAAGATCATTTTCCTCTGTGACATTTGTTCACGTCAAACCCACTTTTTAAACACTCAATTCTATTATTATGCTTGTGTTTTTGTCTGGTCAACAGTAAGTCTGCATCATGCTGTTCTGAGTCTTGTGCTATGATCTTTCATTTTATGATGTTGTTGGAGTGACTTCAGCACTAACTTTGCAGGTGTTCTCGCAGTGTAATTGAAGAATAAAACAGCATTTGACCTGCCTTGTAGACTAGCCAAGGAATTAAATAATTTGATGAATCTCTTTATTGACTATTAAATGAAAATAATAAATGTAACATTTTTTTTTATGTTTAAATATCAAGCACACTAGAAAAAAGAGAAATGATATAATTTAAAATCTGAGAGCTGTAGCATAAAGTATTGGAGGTTCTGTTTTTTTGTCTTTAATTTGGTGGTCATTCACCCTAAATACATAAGTCTGCCCCATAAATCAGCAGAGTTGTGCAATAGTGCTATTAAGATCTAGTTTCCAACTACATTTCCTACTTTTCAATGTCATGAACTATAAAAAGTATTGTCTCTGAGTAACATTTTTTTCATAAATAACTGCTAGTTGTCATTGTCACCATTAGGCAGACATGATTGCCGATGGGAATCTTGAAGACGACAGGGAAAATGTACAGTGTCTGAAAAACCAAGGGCGTTCTACCTAGCCTGGTTTGCTTATTTTTATCACACCAATGATAATTTAGTAGATAAAGAAAGAGAAGACAAACGTCTTATAAAATGCATCCAAACCTGGTGCAAGTTAAGTCAGTACTGTTTCCAGTCTGCTGATCCATCTGTCTATGTCTCAGTTAAATGGCAAGTCAGATTTTATATGAGTGGGTTCATTTATATCTTACAATAAAAGCATACTATAACTTGGCCCTTTATTCTCAGTGGTTTTGCAACACACAGAGTTCTTGTTATGGCTAAATGAGAGCAATTCAACTTGGTAATATGTCATTCAAGCTATTACGATTATACAGATGCTAAGGTCAGATGGGTGATGGAGATCGAGACAACACAGAAACAAGCAATACAGGAAACTGGCGAGATCTCACTTAGACTCCTAAGTCTGTAAGAGAGATAGCTTTAACAGATCAATAGTTATTGCAAAGTGCCCCAGGACTTGAAGACAGCAAGTATAGTACCTAATGCAAGCAGTATATGTGTTGGGGTGGGGTGGGGGGTGCAGAAAAAAATCCAGACAATGGCAGGCCAGTTAGTCTAACATTCAAGCTCTTACTATTGAAAAGTGTCAGGGGAAAGTCAGGAAGAGCATCATGAGTGAAAATCTGGCAACATTTCTAGACAACAACATTCTCCAGGATAGCAAGAAACATTCATACTTGATTCACTTATATAACTAGGTTACAGGTGATTTTAGGTTCATGGGGAAGTACTAGGCTATCTGCCCGAAGGCATCTATAAGCCTAGCCAGAATGTGTTGGCTTTCGCCGCCCCCTTAGATTAGTTCCCTGTGCCTCGGTCCAGCAGAGCCATTAGTTCCCTGTACCTCTGTCCAGTAGAGCCACTGCAGTGATCCCTGGGGTAAATTTTCTGTTTCCCATCCACTTGTCAAGGTTTCTCTTGAAGAGTGTTAGTGAGGGGCTCTACCTAATGTAGATTGGAATCCTGTTCCGAAGCATGGGGGTCTCTGGGACAGGAATCTATCCCTCCAGCATGTCCTATTTATCATTGTGGTGAGGTTTAGATCCCTAGAGCGTGTGGCTCTTGGGGAGCCTAATGCTGAAACTTTAACATGTATCTGTAAATCAACTTTGATACCTGCATTTTGTAGATTGTGCTGGTTATAAGGTGATTTTTTCTGTTTGTGTTTTATTGTATATATTTTTTTCTCTCTATCATTACTGTTAACTTTTTTTGTCTGACAAGCAACCTCTAACTTACTATAATGTTATGATATGTTCTATTTTTGTTTCTTGCTTTTATGTGGAGCTTTTCTCCCCGGGTCTCCACTGAAAATGGACATGTATCCAGTTAGACTAGCCTGGTAAACAAATGTAAAATAAATAAAATAAATTTGTTTTTTTTTTTGTTTTTTTAAGATGGAGCATGTCCATCAATTCTGGGTTGAACACGGCCTTGTATGTCAGGCAGAAATAACCGCTGAGTAAGCAGTATGCAACTGAGTACAGCTGGAGTTTCTTCAGTCAGGCTGCATAGGACATATGTTTGAGACCAGTAATCCTCTTGGTGAGATACTTCTGTGGTCTTTCCAGCTGTTGCAGGTGTCTTGTAAGGAACATCCCAAATGAGGCATTGTACTGTATGATGGGTCTTAAGTAACGTGAAGTTTGCTTTTGAAAAGATTTTCACGGTGGTTTCCTTGATTGGGGGAGGGGGCGGAATGTCGATATCCATAGTGATTAGTCTATGGTCTGATCTAACTAGCGAGGGTTTGAACTTCAGTGTAGAACACCGGTCGCCCATGTTTGTGATGACCAGGTCCAATATGTTGTCACCTCTGGTGGGGGTGTTGACCAGTTAATTCAGGGCGTTCAAGTTTATAAATTCTAGGAAGCGTTGGGCAAGGGAGTTAGAACTTGAGTAGTTCTCCCAGTTAATGTTTGGGTAATTGAAATCACCCAATATTAGGGCATTTGTTAGGACCTTCATATTTTCCAGTGTCTCCAGAAACATGGAATGGGGGTCCTGGATCATGGTGGGTGATCTGTAGCAAGCTACAATTTGAACTGCAGTTTTGCCCATTGTTAGTTGCACATGGATGATCTCTGAGGCATTGTGCTGTGCCACTAATCTGGAGGTGTGGATCTTGAAAGGGGAGTACCAGTAGACAGACTCTAACTGGAATTCAGCAAGAATTTTGTCTCAGTCCCACACAGGAGCTGAGGTGAGAATTTTATGGACTGAGGATATGGCCAGTACTAAGGAACTGCAAAGCTGTATGTTTGAATGGTATGACAAAGAGTTGTGGTGACAGGGAATTAAGAAAGTGACTTGAGGAATGCCACAGTGGTCTGTCATGGATCCAGTACTCTTTAGTCATAGGGATATTGCTCAAACCTGGATTAGACCATCAGGAACAGTGTGAGACAGCAGTGGCAGGGGCAAACAGAATGCCGAAGTGTATCCTTAGGGGAGCAGATTCCAGAATTAAGGAGGCAGCACTTCTAAACAGTCCTAGTCAGACCACACCATGAGTAATGCACATTTCTAGAAGCCTCACTTTCAGACAATGAGTTCAATATGAGTTCATACAGTGTCCAGTGTGCCACGAGAAATCAATTGCTTTATTTTTTTTTTTTAATCTAGTATTGCTTTTGTGAAGAGGGCAAGTTTTAAAAACTTCATTGCTTATTTTTTTGCATGTGTTATTATATTTTGGATTCCATCAAGCTTTTTTTTGGTGAATGTACCGACATATTTGTATCTTTCAGGAATCTGGTCATAAATCCAGAACTTTCTGGTGCTATAGAACTCATATGATAGTACCCTGACCAGATTTGTTTGGGTCATTGCATATAGTACCCCATTTTTTTTTATTTTTTTTTTTAAGGATGTCATTTATTGATGTGGTGCCCTTACAGATAGCTTAGAAAATGGGCTAATTAGTAGATGACTGCTAACTTAGGAATTTTGTCCTTAACCTCTTAATTCCACTACCTGTCAATGACAGAAAATACTGCATTCTGGCATGTGTTAAAATCAATCAATCAATCAGTCAAATAATCAATCAATCAGCTTTACACTTTGACATGGGAATTCCTGTAGAGGATGATCTTTTATTTGTTATCCATGTAGTTGTTGCCATTCACAAAGCATGCAGATTTGCTCAGTTTCTTCTGCATGTTGTGTTGATCCATTCATAGAAGTAATTCCCTACCTTTATTCAGTTCTTACCTGCCCCTTTAAGAAATACTATTCTGTAACCTACTCACATACCATATGATGCAGATGGAGAATGTACAAATAATCCCCACAAAGAAAGTCAATGGGGTTAATGCAGGTCTTAAAGTGAACGACTATGTCAATTCTCACTTTTCTCTATTGCTTATCTTCTTCTAAGAGGAGACTAGTGTTTAACACAGAGAGCACTGAAAGACTTCTTACTATTTGAAAACCTTTGCTTAAAGTACCACACTAGTGATTTGAACACAAGATGCAGCTTAATCTCAATAAAAGTTGATATCAACCATACTGTGAAACATGATGGCTTCATAAGTCACCGAATTTCATGAATTTGGAATAAATTCCAACTCTTAATTAAACTCAGTCTGTCAATTCATCCAGCAAGAAAGAACTAGATGACTACATGGGTACCTAAAATTTCCAAAATGGATTGATGTCACCAAGCTTGAACTTGGCAACCTAATCTATGGAACTATTGCATTATAGCTTCAATGATAAAGACAAGGAGTTTGATTATAGCTTCCATTTATATACAGTGCTGCTTTTACCTGTATTATTTACAAAGCATATAACCATGGATGATGAGCAGGAAAATCATAGGTTGGTCAGTATTTTAACTAAAATATTGTCGTTCCTAGATGAATATTAAACTGTTTGTTTCAAATTGTTATGGTTTAGTTGAGTGTTATCTATTTGATTTTGAGTAGTTTGCAAGCTCAGTGTCTTGGTTCATAGGTTCATAGGTTCACAGGTAGGTGCTAGGCTATCTGCCCGAAGGCATTTATAAGCCTAGCCGGAATGTGTTGGCTTTCACCGTCTCCTCAGATTAGTTCCCTGTGCCTCTGTCCAGCAGAGCCATTGAAATGACCCCTGAGGTAAACTTTCTGTTTCCCGTCCACTCAACAAGGTTTCTCTTAAAGAAGGTTAGTGAGGAGCTCTGCCTAATGTAGATTGGAATCTTGTTCCAGAGCATGGGAAGTCTCTGGGACAGGAATCTATCCCTCCAGCACATCCTATTTATTGTTGTGGTGAGGTTTAGATCCCTGAAGCGTGTGGCTCGAGGGGATATGGTTTTCTTTAGGTGGAGCATGTCCATCAATTCTGGGTTGGACATGGCCTTGTATGTCAGGCAGAGATCACCTCTGAGTAGGCGGTAAGCAACCAAGTACAGCTGGAGTTTCTTCATTCGAGCTGCATAGGGCATCTGCTTGAGGCCAGTGATCCTCTTGGTGAGGTACATCTGTGGTCTTTCCAGTTGTTGCAGGTGTCTTGTAAGGAACATCCCAAATGAGGCATTGTACTGTATGATGGGTCTGATGAGTGATGCATAGAGGGGCCCAATGACCTCTTTTGATCTGCATGCAAACCCTTTTGTGATTAGGTGGGCCACACAGAAGGATTTTCTAACCACTTTGGCAATGTGATTATCAAAGGAGAGGTTACTATCTACTTGGGTCCCCAGATCCCTTATTATGTCTTCCTTATTTAGGGGGCTACCACCTATGTGATAGTTTGAGGGTACTTTGTTTTTTCCAAAGGGGATGACTGCACTTTTTGGTATTTAGCTTGAGGCCATGATTTTGACACCAGGTATTTGTCTCAGTGAGACCCTTTTGGAGGATGTCTGTGTTAGTGGTCGTTCATGGGTACTTTGTTTTTTCCAAAGGGGATGACTATGCACTTTTTGGCGTTTAGCTTGAGGCCATGATATTGACACCAGGTATCCGTCTCAGTCAGAACATTCTGGAGGATGTCTGTATCAGCTGGAGAGTCAATTATGGCCCCCAGTTTGCAGTCGTCTGCGAACTTGGTCAATTATAGTCCTCCTGTACATCTGAGAAGTATATGCTGAACAGGAGGGGTCCTATGACTGAGCCCTGAGGAACGCCACTTGTAACTGGTAATTAATAATCTCTGGAAATACTCATGGTCTGTAAGGAATCTAGGTGATATATTTTATTTATTACTTTTTTGTTTGTTTGTTTCTTGGCTTAGTGGATGAATTCACTGTGACCTATTTCAGCCACAATGAAAAAAACACTGTCTGCTTACATGACTTGCTTAGAGGTCCATAGTATGTAAAGGGAGGATGAGGGAGTCAAACTTTTGCCTAGAGGATAAAGTTCATTTACAGCTTGTAGCCTTCATCTTTTGCTCTCACAGACTAGTATAGTTTAGTATATAATTTAGTATTAATTATTATATGAGAAATTTCAACCTGTGAGTTTATTTTATGTTTCTTGAGTTTTGGGTACTATTTTACAAATATGAAAGCACCACCAGCTATCCCTTTAGATCTGTAGGAATGAAAAGAGATAAGATAAAAATTGGAATTTGTGACAAGCGTTTTGGACCTTTAAACCATGGTTTATTAATGATACACATATCAGTATCTGCCAGACAGGGAAAACCTTTTGAATAAATCATGTTATTGTTAGGACTTCAGGCATTTAGCAAAGCAATCTTCACCTCTGATTTTTTTCTCATCTTGTGGATTTTTATTTTTTATTTTTAAATTTGAAAAGTCCTAAAAACACACAATGGGGATGGGAAATTCCTTATTCAGGACTTATGGGAGAGAAGAGAAACCCACTGTGTACATTCCGGTTAATTGTAAATCTACATCTTCACTGACAGGCCCTAAATCCCCAGCCAGGTCCTTAGCCAATGACAGGATACTAAAAGATTGCTTAGATATTCAAGTGTATATGAGGTATTGGAAAGATTTTGTTAAGCAAGTATGTTCATCTCTTGAGTGATAAAATGTCCATTACTTCTGCCATGCCTTTCCATATGTCTGTATATGTCCTATATGATGGGAACATATGAAGTACAACACAACTGAGTCTTGCAGACATTTACACCTTTCTAGTACCCACACAAAGACTGTACCTCCTTTTTCAAGGAGACTACACTAGTCATATCAGGGGTGAATTTGTGAATAACACATTCATTTCCTGTATGAAAGTAGATGACATACCTCACTGCTTAATTTGCAGCAGTAGTCAGTTCCAAAGGCGGGGAGGGTCCCTATTAGATAAATGAAAAATTAAAATCTTGAACGGCTGCGAATTCGAAAATGCCGTTCTTTGAAATAGCCATTGTGAGATCGTGGTACAGTGAAGATCAGAAAATTTGCCCTTTTCTCACTGTAGTATGATCTCGGAGTTGGTATATATAATTAGCGGGGGGTGTGGGGGGGTGCAGCCCCCCACAATACCTATTTCAAAGAATGGCATTTTCGACTTTTCAGGCATTCCAGATTTTAATTTTTCTTTTATCTAATAGGGACCTGGTGGGGAATGATCTGCATAATGAAGTTATCTATCTACTGTGTTTTATTTCTTGATGAATTACATCCCTGGATTTGATATTTATGGGAATAAGTGGATGTATTCCAACAATGTGCCAACTGAACAACAGCTATACTCAAATAGATGTCTGTTCTTGCATCTCTTATAAAGAAACATTGACCCATTTCCTTTCCTTAAATAAAAAGACAGTTACTGTTTGATCTGTGGAGAAGGAAGAGATCCAGGATCTTCTTCTTCTTCTTTTGGCTGCTCCTGTTAGGGGTCACCACAGCAGATCAGCTGTTTCCATTTCTTCCTGTCCTCTGCATCTTGCTCTGTCACACCAATCACCTACATGTCCTCTCTCACCACATTCATAAACCTTATCTTAGGCCTTCCTCTTTCCTGTTACCTGGCAGCTTCATCCTTAGCATCTTTTTCCCAATATACTCTACATCCCTCCTCAGCACATGTCCAAACCAATGTAATCTTGCCTTTCTCGCTTTGTCTCCAAACCTTCCAACCTGGGCTGACCCTCTAATATACTGATTCCTAATCCTGTCAATCTTAGTAATACCCAGTGCAAATCTTAACATCTTTAAGTCTGCCACATCCAGCTCTGACTCCTGCTTTTTGTCAATGCCACCGTCTCCAACCCATATAACATAGCTGGTCTCACTAACCTCTTGTAGACCTTCCCTTTCACTCTTACTGATACTTGTCTGTCACAAATCACTCCTGACACTCTTCTCCACCCACTCCACCCTGCCTGTACTCTCTTCTTCACCTTTCTTCCACCACAGAGTCTATAATAGCATAGAATGTAAGGCAAAGCATAGGTATCTCCTCAGGAGTCTATATGATACTGAGTAAAGGGACAGTGTTTCCAGCCATTTCTTAAAACTTTTTTTTTTTAAGCTAGAGTTGATCTTAGTTAGGAACCCCTAAGGTCTATCTAGTTTGATTTTGGCATTAAAAACTTTTAAGACTAGAAGAAAATAAATAATTTAAAATAGTACCATAGAAAATGAAGAGTAAAAAGGGAAATAATAATAGACATCTATTCTTGCAGCTCTTACTAAAAAAGAAAATGTTGACCCATTTCCTTTTCTTAAATAAAAAGACAAGTTACTAAGTCCATGGCACAAATCACAGATAGTTTGTCATCACAGAAGACAGCAGGCATTTTTTTAAACTCTAAGTAAATAATCCTTAAATCAAAATAACAGTACAATAAAACAAAACTAGAAAATTATGAAATGAGGTTAAGCATTCAAGCTGCAAACAAAAAAAGATAGATGTACTCCTACAGCAAACTGTTGTTGCCAATCTTTCTTGAACATTTTGAGCTGCTTCCTTAGATTAAATAATTTATAACTGGTTAATTTCTCTCTACACTCAAAGAAAGAAACCCAAATATCTGGGCTACTAAAAGAATATTTAAATGAAAATAACATAGCAGTGAATGAAAACAAAAATGAATTGGAAGTAGTCAAACAATGTTAAGTATGCAAAGCAGTGAATGTGTACAGACTGTAAATGCTAGACCATAGAATGGGAGAAAGTCATGTATACTCATCCAGCTATCTGTTTTAATAGCTCTTCATTATGTTTGGACCTAGATTTTAGATGCTAACACTGGCAGCATTCCCCAAATACTCTTAAGACCCCTCAGAGACAGTTAATCGAGGGCTTGTGTTCTGTGCCGTGGTGCACTTGTTACCATTTCTTTCTGGTTACCTTTCTACCACTGGTCTCCTCCATCACGGATATGAAGTTTTCAGAATCAACCTTCATATTACTCAGCAATGTGACTCATTCCTCCCTTCTTGGACTTAATGTTTGTAAAACAGAAACCCAGAGAGCCTCTCCATTAATGAGTGTAGCTCAGTCAGCCACATATTCTTATTTTAGAGTGATATCTTACTAGCTTTCTTTTCAGTAAGGAGATTTATATTTATTCTGAGCTCTAGACATGCAAGTAAGCATTTTTTGTGAGGGCAAAGTGCTCCCAATGACAATCCCTTTCTTCATCGCCATAGTGATGTCCGAGCTCACAATCAGCCACTTTACTTGACTGCCAGGGTTACACTCGTTGGTGCCAAGATAAAGAAAACAGATATAAAGTGACATGTATTTTCTCTTTCTTATTTTCAGAATGCTGGTATTTTTAAAGCTATATATATACTTTTAAGTTCTGTATTCTGCAATATGCATGTTTCTTGTGGTCTGAGAATGTGTAACATTTTCTTTACATGGCAGAAGATAGAAAAATGGAAATTGAAAAGAAAAAGAAATGCCTGACACAAGTAATTGAAATGTAAAGTATATATTTCCATAATTTCTTTGAAGGACTTAATTGATGTATGTAATTAAGTCAAAGAAGGCTTTAGAATCAGGAAAAAAGTGTCATAAAATACAATTATAAGACATTTCAAAGGAAGCAGTCATTGGTATTCAAATGAGAAGCCAGTCCATTGCATGAGGGGGTGTGAAGGTAGAGCAATGTGTGTTCTTTGATAGTAAAGTGATGTTATTTTATATAACCCTTGATTTCCTACGGGAACAGAAATGATGAGCTAAAGTATATATACCTGGAGAGGAAACCAAACTCTGTTGTAGTCCGTGCTCAGGAGATCCTGATGACTATTTCTATGCAGGTTTGCTGTTTGAATTCTGCATGTATAATTTTACTAACTTAGAACACATATGCGCATTATTTTTTCAGTAAATGACAGCTGTGGTATTTATTTAGTCATAGACCGGATTCTTTAAATATGTTGTCTGTACAGCTGACTGCGGTTTTTATATTCTCTGCTCATTACATAGACAGCTGCAGATTTAATGTGTATTAGCATTGTCTTGACTTCTTTATTGTTTACATAAATTCTATTTATTCACTTTTTAAGCTCTTGTGGCTGATATTAATACATTATTTATATACAGAATATTGTTTAGGACTGTTGGATATCAAATATGTTGCATTTGGCTCTCATTAGCTGTATCTCATGAGCATATTTCCACTAAGATATCTGTTTAGAATTTTATTAGGCTAAATCAAAAGTGGTAAAGTAACTGGTGTGTTTCCTGTCTGGCCACATCTAAAGTGAAAGCTGTGGAAAATTCAAAAATTCTACAGCAATTCCTAAGGAAGTGCATGTGTGTGTGCGTGTGTGTGTGTGTGTGTGTGTGTGTGTGTGTGTGTGTGTTTGAGAAAATAATAACTTGTTTGAAAGATATTTACCATAGACAAAAGGCTAAAGAGCACTGGAAGACACTGAGGCGTCCACAGACAGCATGGTGAGAAAGGGGACTGGGGTACAAGGCAAGGACTCAGTTCTGTACTGGATTGGTGTGTGTAGTCCTGTTCTTGGTGTGGATGTTGGTGGACCTTAATCAGTATAACAGTACATATTCCTTTTATACTCTTGGTGTCAGGTTGTGTTTGGTGTATATGTTACTGAATAAAATTTGTATGCACTTTAATTTAACCTGTTAAATAGCAGTGGAGTGACTTGATAAAACATCACTGTCTGGGGTAGTTGAAGGGATCCAAGGACCATAGCTTGCTGTACATCACATAACCACGTGGTACTTTGGATGGTAGTGGTGTCAACATGTTCTTAACATATAGGGTTCAAGTGGTACCATCAATCACTTAGCCCAACCAAAAGTAGGATGGAGATAATTGTACACACTGTGTATGATCATCAATATCTAAAGTTTTATAGCAGGATCAAGAACTTAGTAAACAGACCAGACTTGGTAATCAGACCAACCTTTTATATTATTTTATCTCTAGTGAAACAAAGCAAACCAATTTGCAAATAAATACTTTGTAAATGGCTGGCAAACTGCATTAAACATTGCTGGGAGAAACATGGGAAAACCCTATATAAACATGGGCAGGGCCCAATCTGCTGGAGCATCAGCTATATTTGGAGTCTTTTATGGATTTATCTAATCAAGAGTATTTATGACCTATAGATTGGTCCTCTATATGCACCTTTCCAAACACTGCACTCTACCCCCTGTCAAAAAATTAGAGCATATGGTGCTGCTACTGATGAAAGGCATGATGTAACCATCACCATGGCCCAGGATCAAATATGTTTCCTGCATCTGCTGCTTAGCAGTCTCACATCATTTAGTCTATACTGCACCAGAGATATTTTATGATGAACAGTGAAAACGATACATCTTTGTGAGGGTGCATACCATAACAATAGATGCCTTATTAAAAGATTATTACTGAAGTATGTACTTCAACCACCTTGTCCTCTTCCTAGACATATAGGTTTAGCAGTAGGGCTGTGTTATACCTTTCTGGTCTCCCAAGAAGAAATATTAGGGGGAGTATTTTTATATAATGTTAGGGCAGATGTCACAAAGAGTTTCATAGGTTCATAGATTACCACTAGGCTAACTGTCCTTGTGGGCCATTTTAAGCCTAGGCAATTAACCCCTGTAAGACTCAAACCCTGCACCTTGTGTCTGCAAGGCAAATATCTTAACCATTATTCCAACCTCGCTTTTAGAGAACACGGGTTATATAATCTGTTATGCTCAATGGTATTAGGAACATATCTGGAATAATTAGTTTCAGCTGCTTCATTTAAAATGAATTTCTTTTTTTGATGTACCCTTTCCAGACTGGTATTAGGCAAGGTTTCACACATCCTTGTTTTTATTCTTGGGGTGGTTTGAGGCACATGGTTGATGACTTTTTAGCAATGGTTAAGATGCTCTTTCCAACTGAGTTTCTAGCTAATGTTTTTGGGGAGAATGACATAATCTTGCACCTGTAAGGTAGTGGACACACTGTTTTAAAAATCAGACTGGTAGGAAGACATCAGCTTTGTGGTCAGAGATCCTGTACTCAAACATCTACAGTTGTGGTGGTTAACCTCACAAAGCTCTTCTTTGCAAAGCATTGTTATAAATTTTTAAGCACTTTAAACTGATATTTTGCTTTGTATTTTTTTCAGCTTTTAGCATTTCATTTGTTTGATTATTTTCATTCATTTTAGAGTGCCTGACTGGCTTTCTGAATTATCTTCCAATCCAAGAGATTTTAGAAACTTCTGTTTTCTGCATAGTTGATATGATGAATGAATCATTTTTCAGGTAACTGTTCTAATGCTCCATTTGTATAACATTGACTTTTACTTCCGTCTGACTCATGCATGCACCATAACAAATTCATGTTGGGATGCATCTTTGAATATTTGCCCATGCACTTCTCTGAATAATTCAGTGCTTCTGAATATTGCACAAACAATATCACTTTACCATTTACAATCTTTTATAGACTCATATATTTTAAACATCCATCTTCTATTCCTTTTAAGCAAATTTTCACTACCAAAGGAAACAGTTAACAACCTTGACTGTTCACATTGCTCGTAAACAGTACCATATCATTTCTTCTCACTGGGGATGTACTAAATTCTCACTGTGGCGCTGCCAGTTAGAGACAGGCAAAATATGAGAGGTTAGTTACAGCTGAGCTCCATCATGTCTCTCTCCCTCTCTGTCTTTCTCTCTCTCACATTATTTTTATGCAGTTTTCTGGTGACTGAAGTTGGATTTTAGGAGTCTACAAGTAAGTAACTATTAGGAATTGTTCCCCTCAATCTTGTTTTACTTTTTTAAATTATTTGTTAATTGAATAAGTGAATGAATGTTTTTTCAGTCCCTTTTCATACATAACACAGACTGATAGAGAACTGGTAAATACAGCATAGATGCATGGGTAATTTAGCAATACTAAAATTGCATGTTTAACAAAACCAAAACAAAATCACTGAAATCTTGTGAGTAAATAAATTTAAAAAAAAACTCAGACCAAAACTACAGAACAACAGTGCCAAATATGAGCAAAACTTTTTGCAGATTTCCTCAGAACAAATTGTAGAGAAAATATGAGCAGCTATGTTTGTATGCCATCATTTGACATCGAAATTACCAATCCAAATCAAGCACAAGTAAAAACGTCACAAAATGCAGTCTGTATAAATTTTAGATGAAAACACTGACATGATCTATTAAAATGTTATGCTCATTTTTTAGCATTTTTGTTGTCGTTTGGCTACTATGCTTACAGGAGGTGAGAGGAACTTTAGAATATCCTTGTAAATACAGGATGAATGCACAAATGCCTCCCATACAGAGTCAAGTCTAGAATCCTTAAGTAAGTTAGTGGCAACAGACCAAGAACTTGCAATGGAGTATTTCTGTATTCTTCTGATAGCTAAGTAGTTAGTGTATGTTTTAGTTATTTCCATTGATCTCTGACTTACTGATGAAGTTCTCAACAGTCTGTGCTGCCCTCTTGATTTTATCCATAGACTGTGCAGTGTTAAGCCCAGACACAACATGCTGAAATTTACATTGTTCCAAAAATTTATTGAACTCGTTTGAGCATATCTAGAATATGATCTAATATAACCACTTCTGAATACTATTCCTTGAAATCCAACTTTTGTACATAGATAAGATAAGGCCTCTTCTCATAGCACCTGTTTACTTCATAACCATTGAAACTGAATAATGGCTAATATAAACTGAATGCTCATAGATCTTATACTTACACACTTCAGTGCAAAGGCGATATGCATAGTCCAGGGATTTGCATTTTTATAGCTGTGATGCACGAAGAGGCGCTACATTATTATGCAAATCCCTTTTTAATGAACATGCTCCTATCACAAAAGTGTAACATGAGTAATGCATAAGCAATAGTTGGACAGCTATTACCCTGTTAAGGGGCTTTACAGATATGAGTTTGATTTATAGACATGATTTTATAATTAGCTCATTTGCATACAATGTACGTAAATAGCCCTAAACGTATGCCAGTAAGCAACAGTTTTCAGAGAAAATAAGGAGATGAGAGGGGGGATTAGGTGGTGGTTCTACATACCTGGACATATTACTGAAGGAGTTGCTTTGGGAATGTTTCATTTTAGTGCTTGTGCATAACTAGACATATTAATGAAGTGGTCACTTAGGTGAATGTTTCTTTTCAATGCTTGTGCATACCTGGACATATTACTGAAGGGGTGCTTGGGTAAATCTTTCATTTCAGTGCTTGTTCATACCTGGACATTTTACTGAAGAGGTAACTTGAAGAAATGCTTCATTTTGGTGCTTGTGCATACCAGGCAAGTTACTGAAGGGGTTTCTTAGATGAATGTTTCATTTCAGTGCTGTGCATACCCGGACATTTTACTGAAGAGGTTACTTTGGGAAATGTTTTGTGCATAACTGGACATATTACTGAAGGGGTTGCTTGGGTGAATGTTTCATTTCCATGCTTCTTCATACCTGGACATTTTAATGAAGAGGTAACGTTGGTAAATATTTCACTTTATTGCATGTGCATACTAGGGCATGTTACTGAAGGGATTGCTTGGGTGAATGTTTCACTTTGGTGCTTGTGCATACTAGGGCATGTTACTGAAGGGATCACTTGGGTGAATGTTTCATTTTAGTGCTTGTGTGTACTAGGGCATGTTACTGAAGGGATTGTTTGGGTGAATGTTTCATTTTAGTGCTTGTACATACTAGGGCATGTTACTGAAGGGATCACTTGGGTGAATGTTTCATTTTAGTGCTTGTGCATACTAGGGCATGTTACTGAAGGGATCACTTGGGTGAATGTTTCATTTTAGTGCTTGTACATACTAGGGCATGTTACTGAAGGGATCACTTGGGTGAATGTTTCATTTTAGTGCTTGTGCATACTAGGGCATGTTACTGAAGGGATCACTTGGGTGAATGTTTCATTTTAGTGCTTGTGCATACTAGGGCATGTTACTGAAGGGATCACTTGGGTGAATGTTTCATTTTAGTGCTTGTGCATACTAGGGCATGTTACTGAAGGGATCACTTGGGTGAATGTTTCATTTTAGTGCTTGTGCATACTAGGGCATGTTACTGAAGGGATCACTTGGGTGAATGTTTCATTTTAGTGCTTGTGCATACTAGGGCATGTTACTGAAGGGATCACTTGGGTGAATGTTTCATTTTAGTGCTTGTGCATACTAGGGCATGTTACTGAAGGGATCACTTGGGTGAATGTTTCATTTTAGTGCTTGTGCATACTAGGGCATGTTACTGAAGGGATCACTTGGGTGAATGTTTCATTTTAGTGCTTGTGCATACTAGGGCATGTTACTGAAGGGATCACTTGGGTGAATGTTTCATTTTAGTGCTTGTGCATACTAGGGCATGTTACTGAAGGGATCACTTGGGTGAATGTTTCATTTTAGTGCTTGTGCATACTAGGGCATGTTACTGAAGGGATCACTTGGGTGAATGTTTCATTTTAGTGCTTGTGCATACTAGGGCATGTTACTGAAGGGATCACTTGGGTGAATGTTTCATTTTAGTGCTTGTGCATACTAGGGCATGTTACTGAAGGGATCACTTGGGTGAATGTTTCATTTTAGTGCTTGTGCATACTAGGCATGTTACTGAAGGGATCACTTGGGTGAATGTTTCATTTTAGTGCTTGTGCATACTAGGCATGTTACTGAAGGGATCACTTGGGTGAATGTTTCATTTTAGTGCTTGTGCATACTAGGGCATGTTACTGAAGGGATCACTTGGGTGAATGTTTCATTTTAGTGCTTGTGCATACTAGGGCATGTTACTGAAGGGATCACTTGGGTGAATGTTTCATTTTAGTGCTTGTGCATACTAGGGCATGTTACTGAAGGGATCACTTGGGTGAATGTTTCATTTTAGTGCTTGTGCATACTAGGGCATGTTACTGAAGGGATCACTTGGGTGAATGTTTCATTTTAGTGCTTGTGCATACTAGGGCATGTTACTGAAGGGATCACTTGGGTGAATGTTTCATTTTAGTGCTTGTGCATACTAGGGCATGTTACTGAAGGGATCACTTGGGTGAATGTTTCATTTTAGTGCTTGTGCATACTAGGGCATGTTACTGAAGGGATCACTTGGGTGAATGTTTCATTTTAGTGCTTGTGCATACTAGGGCATGTTACTGAAGGGATCACTTGGGTGAATGTTTCATTTTAGTGCTTGTGCATACTAGGGCATGTTACTGAAGGGATCACTTGGGTGAATGTTTCATTTTAGTGCTTGTGCATACTAGGGCATGTTACTGAAGGGATCACTTGGGTGAATGTTTCATTTTAGTGCTTGTGCATACTAGGGCATGTTACTGAAGGGATCACTTGGGTGAATGTTTCATTTTAGTGCTTGTGCATACTAGGGCATGTTACTGAAGGGATCACTTGGGTGAATGTTTCATTTTAGTGCTTGTGCATACTAGGGCATGTTACTGAAGGGATCACTTGGGTGAATGTTTCATTTTAGTGCTTGTGCATACTAGGGCATGTTACTGAAGGGATCACTTGGGTGAATGTTTCATTTTAGTGCTTGTGCATACTAGGGCATGTTACTGAAGGGATCACTTGGGTGAATGTTTCATTTTAGTGCTTGTGCATACTAGGGCATGTTACTGAAGGGATCACTTGGGTGAATGTTTCATTTTAGTGCTTGTGCATACTAGGGCATGTTACTGAAGGGATCACTTGGGTGAATGTTTCATTTTAGTGCTTGTGCATACTAGGGCATGTTACTGAAGGGATCACTTGGGTGAATGTTTCATTTTAGTGCTTGTGCATACTAGGGCATGTTACTGAAGGGATCACTTGGGTGAATGTTTCATTTTAGTGCTTGTGCATACTAGGGCATGTTACTGAAGGGATCACTTGGGTGAATGTTTCATTTTAGTGCTTGTGCATACTAGGGCATGTTACTGAAGGGATCACTTGGGTGAATGTTTCATTTTAGTGCTTGTGCATACTAGGCATGTTACTGAAGGGATCACTTGGGTGAATGTTTCATTTTAGTGCTTGTGCATACTAGGGCATGTTACTGAAGGGATCACTTGGGTGAATGTTTCATTTTAGTGCTTGTGCATACTAGGGCATGTTACTGAAGGGATCACTTGGGTGAATGTTTCATTTTAGTGCTTGTGCATACTAGGGCATGTTACTGAAGGGATCACTTGGGTGAATGTTTCATTTTAGTGCTTGTGCATACTAGGGCATGTTACTGAAGGGATCACTTGGGTGAATGTTTCATTTTAGTGCTTGTGCATACTAGGGCATGTTACTGAAGGATCACTTGGGTGAATGTTTCATTTTAGTGCTTGTGCATACTAGGGCATGTTACTGAAGGGATCACTTGGGTGAATGTTTCATTTTAGTGCTTGTGCATACTAGGGCATGTTACTGAAGGGATCACTTGGGTGAATGTTTCATTTTAGTGCTTGTGCATACTAGGGCATGTTACTGAAGGGATCACTTGGGTGAATGTTTCATTTTAGTGCTTGTGCATACTAGGGCATGTTACTGAAGGGATCACTTGGGTGAATGTTTCATTTTAGTGCTTGTGCATACTAGGGCATGTTACTGAAGGGATCACTTGGGTGAATGTTTCATTTTAGTGCTTGTGCATACTAGGGCATGTTACTGAAGGGATCACTTGGGTGAATGTTTCATTTTAGTGCTTGTGCATACTAGGGCATGTTACTGAAGGGATTGCTTGGGTGAATGTTTCATTTTAGTGCTTGTGCATACTAGGGCATGTTACTGAAGGGATCACTTGGGTGAATGTTTCATTTTAGTGCTTGTGCATACTAGGGCATGTTACTGAAGGGATCACTTGGGTGAATGTTTCATTTTAGTGCTTGTGCATACTAGGGCATGTTACTGAAGGGATCACTTGGGTGAATGTTTCATTTTAGTGCTTGTGCATACTAGGGCATGTTACTGAAGGGATCACTTGGGTGAATGTTTCATTTTAGTGCTTGTGCATACTAGGGCATGTTACTGAAGGGATCACTTGGGTGAATGTTTCATTTTAGTGCTTGTGCATACTAGGGCATGTTACTGAAGGGATCACTTGGGTGAATGTTTCATTTTAGTGCTTGTGCATACTAGGGCATGTTACTGAAGGGATCACTTGGGTGAATGTTTCATTTTAGTGCTTGTGCATACTAGGGCATGTTACTGAAGGGATCACTTGGGTGAATGTTTCATTTTAGTGCTTGTGCATACTAGGCATGTTACTGAAGGGATCACTTGGGTGAATGTTTCATTTTAGTGCTTGTGCATACTAGGGCATGTTACTGAAGGGATCACTTGGGTGAATGTTTCATTTTAGTGCTTGTGCATACTAGGGCATGTTACTGAAGGGATTGCTTGGGTGAATGTTTCATTTTGGTACTTGTGCCTACTAGGAATGTTACTGCATTGCTGGGGGAAATAATTTGTGCGTCAGGGAAGTGCTTGTGCATACATCGTCAGACTGCTGAAGTGATCGTTGGGCAAAATAATTTATTTTGTCATTTTAGTGATTGGGTATACTTAACACAAACTAATGAAGGGGTTGCTGGGGGAAACTAATTCATTTATATGTCAGGGAGATGCTTATACTCTTTCGTATATCATCTACTCAGAGGTGATCTCTGCTTAACACACAAGGCTATGTCAAATCCAGAGCTGTTGAACATGCTACAGTTAAAGAAATCCCAATCCATCAGAGACACACGCTCTAGGGATCTAAACCTTGTCATCACAATGAACAAAACAGGCTGGAGGGATAGTTTCCTGACCCAGAGACTCCCCGGACTCTGGAATAGACTGCCCATACATGTCAAGCAGAGCGCCTCTTTGGCCCTCTTCACCAAGCATTCACCAAAGCAAAGTTGGTATTAATACTGTGTGATCTATTTGACTGTAATAAACTCCTGTAAGCAACTTTTGTAATTAAATAGATCTTCATCTTGATAAAACAGATATTTACTTTGGAACCATACTCTATAACTTCTTTTTACTATGCTAAGCTTCTGGCATGTCAAAGGATTTAGTATAGCTCAACTTTCTATTGTCACTATATGGAAGTGAATCTTGATTTTTTTTATATATATATACATGTAAGGACCTCCTGACACACTGGTTTTACTTGATGACATAAATAGGTAAGGACTTTACACATAGCTTGTTCTTTTTTACCCTATTTCTTATTCACTATTTCAAACATCTGACCTTATACTATGCAATAGTGTATTGCTTTAATGCATTGTGTTTAATTTTGAATTTCTATCACTGGATTTATGACTTATCCTGTACTAATAATCTTGGTGTTACTTACTAAATACTGTGAACTCCTGTGCAAATCTGTAACACTTGCTTTTGCCCATAAGCATCTAACATGCATGCTTTTGTTCTTCTACAAGCATTAATTTCTGTTACAAATTAATTTCTTTCATCGTACACACTTTTGTAATTTGATTTCTCTTTTTACAGCTGCTTTGACAAATATGAACAAATTGCTGGGTACTTTATTATGGATATAATCGTACCTCTTGTAGAAATTACTAGTGACATTCCTGATGCTTTTTCTGCTTCCATGACTATCATGGCTTGATTCATTTTTAGCGTATCTTTTATTTGTTTAAGCTATTCTGTCTCTCTTATTTATTTAAGCTATTCTGTTTCTCTTCTTTTAGAATATTTTGAGCTTTTTATATATGTCAAGTTTTTTTTCACTCAGTCTATAGACACACATCACTTTAATTAACATTAAATCTACTTCTCTTAAACTCTCGCTCTTCTCAGTTTTTGAAATCATAAATGATTCTGTCTCATACTAAAGAATTATATAATCAGCAAAACTCATAGTCTTTGGCTTATTTGTTTTATTCAGTAAAATAAATACCAGTAGTCAATTTGAAACCTTGTATTGTTGTGAAAACTAACAATGGATATATGGCAAAGTTTTTATTGGTTCTTGTGTATATATATATATATATATATATATATATATATGTATGCAGTATATATATTCTTAAACGTCTTCCTATCATTACAGTATTGCCTCACCCTCAGAACTCAAACATATCACAACTTTCATGGCTTCTTCACCTGTGATTTGCAAAAAAGTATACTAGTATCTATTCAGGCCTCGCAGTCCTGTTACTGTCAAGATTAAGTTGAATTTCTGGAGCCACAATTTCTTATTCTTTGACAAACTGCATTCAGAGAGGTATTTCCTAAAGTCTCAAACTATATGATGTTCTTCATGTTTCACTGTTGCAGTCATCACATTTAGGTTATCCCTGCCAGGGTAGCCCTCGACCAGCCCGAATACCAGAAGCTTAGTATTTCTGCTTCGGTTGCTGTCGCTTCAGGACTGATGTCAGGTCATCAGTAGTATAAAGTAAGGCAGCTGACGCCATTACATCAGTCTTTCTTGCCATGGAGCCCGAAGCAGAAGCAGTTTGCATGAGTGCCGACCAGCCACTACCTGAGTTTCGTCTACCGAATTGAAGCTGAAGTCTTCTAAAGCTAAGTACCCCATTGGGGATCCTTTTTTCTTGCACTAACCGATGTCAGAAAAAGTTAACAATTGTTTCGCCTGTGGAAAGCAAATACCACACCGAGACTTTCATTCTTACTGCATCACTTGCCTAGGCCCAGACCACGACGTCCCCCGCTGTCATTTCTGTTCTTTATTCAACGCCAGAACTATCTGTTGTTGGGCCCTTATTGTAGCTAGATATTTTCGCTTACAGTCCTTGAACTCTGATATAGCTTCAGTAAGCCATCTGACAGCAGATCTTCAGAAAAAAATGTAAAGATAAAGAGAGAGACAGACCACACAGGTCCAAACCTACCGACAACGCTCCTGTTAAGCTGGTAGTCAGTTCTCTGGTCCTCAGTGAGGAGCTTTTGCAGCACCTGATGCCCATTTCTGTGGATTCATAGGCCACTTCCGAGACCCTTTGGAGTACAGTATGCCACAAAACTCTTCTTCGACTAAGGATCCTGTGGTCATCTCTACCTTGGATGGGTCCGGAGCTGCTGCGCAGGCACCGGCGTCCGAGGAAGTCCTTCACACTACCAATTCTCTACACAAACTGACGTCTTCTTTCGCAACTACCATTCTTTCAAAAACGACTGAGTTTTTTAGGCACAGGGTACAAACCATACCCAAGAAACTGATGACCCAATCTCAGGCAGCTGCTTCCTTGCCTCAGTGTCAAATGCTTAAAATGTCAGAAGACCTTCTCATGCTGATCAAGGGAAGCCAAGCTTCCCCCTCCAAAAGGAAAAGAGATCTGTCCCCTGTAGTTTTGTCTGAGCAAGAGTCAGATGATTCTGATGCATCTGAATATGAAGACATGCAGCCTCTCTCTACTTATAAGGATTCTGATGCAGAGGATTCCATTCCTTCAGCCACTCTCCCAGAGGATTTTCCTTTGGGGAAACTCTTCATGCCTTAAGGAAACATTTCGAATGGGAGAGTCAGGACTACCCTCAGTCTAAAAAGAGACTCAGGGAATTTTTAGATCTTCCACAGCACAGAAACTTGGCCATCCCCCCAGTCCTGGATGTTGTGGAGGATGTTTTCTTGGAATCCAGTTTGTCTTCTGACACCCTCCCTCCTGCACCCAGAAAAACAGATAAGTACTACAGAGTCCCTGACTCACACAAATTTCTTTTTAAAAATCCTACTGCTGACCCTGAAGTAATTTCTCAAGGGCCTAAAGGAATTAAAGCAACCTCTGCAAAGAATCCCACCCCCACAGATAGGAATTCCCGAGCACTAGACAGATGGGGTAAAAAAGTATACACCTCAGCTACTCTTGCTATCAGAGCACTAAATTGTCAGTTCCATATACTAAAATTTCAGCAACACATCCTGGAACTCCTCAAACAAAAAAATGTTTTCCTTTCCTGCTTGCGCAGAATCTAAAGAGTTGCAAGAGTTAATGCATTCTGCAAGTCAAGTAACTAAACAGACCTTGCACTGTGGTTTTGATGCCCTAGAAGCATCTTGCAGGGCAGAAGTCACCGGATCTGTCCTTAGAAGGCATGCATGGCTTAAGACAGCCCTTGCCAGACCATGCCAAATCTAAATTATTGGATGCCCCCTTGCACAAAGACAACTTATTTGGCACTAAGGTAGAAGAGGTCTTAAATAAGATGGAAGAAAAAGCAAAATCTATGCAGACAGTTAAGGATTTCTTAAAGGTCCAGCCACCCAGGTTCATCAGGCATCGTCCCACCAAGCACTGATCCTTTCCTGCTACCACCAGGCCAATTCAGCCAAGACCCCGGGGAACCAGAACCCCCAGACAGTAGCCACAGGGAATGCAGAGATCTAAACAGTGGACTACCTCCACTTCAAAACCAGGGAGTTCTATGCCACTCCCTTATGGTAAGAACTCATAATCATTCACCTCCCCCACCCCCTCCCTCTGCCCACCTTCACTTACCCCAGGAGAAAAACTCTCATTTCACGCAAGCACCTGGGCCACCATTACCAATGACCGCTGGGTTCTCAACATAGTGTCCCAGGGATACAAATTTTCTTTCCACATCCTTCCAACTCCAAAAGGGTTCCCAGATCTACCTCAGAACCAGTGGGCAGAGGCACAAAAGCAAATCCTTTCCCTGCTCGCTATGAGGGCAGTAGAGCACGTTCCTGCAGAACAGAAAAGCCAAGGGTTCTACTCCAGACTTTTTCTGGTACCCAGAAAAGAGGGCACCTGGTGCCCCATCCTCGATCTATCCATTCTAAACATGTCCCTGGTGATCCCAAAATTCAAAATGCTGACCCTCCAGCAGCTGCTAGCCATGCTCTCCAAAAATGCTTGGCTAGCCACCCTAGACCTAAAAGAGGCCTACCTCCACATTCCTATAGGTTCATAGATTAGTACTAGGCAAACTGCCCTTGTGGGCCATTTTCAGCCTAGCCAATTACCCTATGTGAGAATCAAACCCTGCACCTTGTGTTTGTAAGGTAAACACCTTAGCCATTATGCCAACCTCCCACTCCCTATCAGGGTATCATGCAAGAAATATCTGTGTTTCAGGGCAGGATCAAAGCACTTTCAGTTCACTGCACTTCCCTTTGGCTTATCTACTGCTCCCAGAGTTTTCACAAAATGTCTGGCTCCAGCCATTGCCTTTTGCAGACAAAGGAATATCAAGATGTACCCATACTTAGACGACTGCCTAATTCAGGCAGTCAGCCAGGAAAAGCTGCTCAAGCACCTGACCTTTGTAAAGTCCCTACTAACCTCCCTAGTGTACACAGTCAATGAAAAGAAATCCAAACAGGTACCCACCCAAAGGATTATATTCCTGGGAGTAAACCTGGACACAGCATCCCAGATGGCATTCCTTACACCAGAAAAGCAAACTTTCCTGACAGCCTACTTCTCTCAAATAGCCGCCAGACCTCAGCTATCTGCAAGGAAAATCTTGCAAGCTCTGGGTTTCATGGCATCTTGCATTCTACTCAATCCATATGCCATACTGCATAAGAGGAAACTTCAATGGTACTTAAAAAGCCTTTGGTGTCAACACTCTCAAGATCTGGATACTCTTATACATATAATACCTTGCCTCAGAAAAGATTTTCTTTCATGGGCAACAACATGCTCCCACAACAAGGGACTACCTTTTTCACCACCCCCCACTGCCCAGACCCTCACCACAGACACATCAGACTATGCCTGGGGTGCACACCTGGGATGGCAGGTGCATACAGGGCCAATGGAGCCCACAGCAAATCCATCTGCACATCAACCACAAAGAGATGATGGCAGTCCAGCACAATTCCTACCAGGTTCTCACAACTCTCTATGAAAAACCAAACGAAAACTGGATGCAGCAAAATTTATTCCGGTACCTCAGCTGAATGCCTTCAAAGGAATAAAATCAACATTTTCTAGGCTTTTTTATTATATAAAAAACAATCAATTAAATTAAATGATTTTCCAAATACATTCATAGGGAAAAAAATATTCATCAGGAAAAAAAATATATAAAAAAAATAATGGATCAGTTCTGTAAATAATTACCATTCATACTTGGGGTAGGTTTGGCTAAAGCACTAAAAAATAAAGAGAAAAAAAACCTTAATATGTTCCAGAATGTATTTTTTTTTTTGGCGTTTGGTTAGTTTGGCCAAGTATTTACCTATTCATACTACTAATAAGCAATTTATCTGAATACCCTCTAAACTAACCTACCTATGTTTAACATTCAAATTCCACACAGTTTTTTCTAAATGGTTTGTATTGAACCAAACCATTTTGATCAAATATATAAAAAGAAATGTCTAGAGCTATATACAATTCACAAACGGTTGTAAGTAAATTCAAACCCAAATCTATTCGATCAGTGCAAATCATCAATTCTAAGATCAAATCATCAATATATCTGTAATAGGAAAGAACATTCTTTGAAAAAAAAAGTGCCAAAATTAAAATTTATTTATAAAACATGAACAAGATAAAAATTCCAATATGTTCCAGGAAGCCTCCACAGCAGGATACAATGGGACGACCAGAGGGATCAAATAAATTCTTATGTATTTTAGGAAGTTATAGACAATATAGGATCAGGGGGTTAATGATGAAACTTTTTTTATCATCATTGTTGTTCAACCCAGTCTTTTCCTCTTTCCAAAATTCTCAAAAGTGCTGAAATTAAAATCAGCAAATAGGATTACTGGCTAATTGCACATAAATCATCATTATCATAGAGATCATAGCATTTTCAAATCATGACATCTTTCCATAAATAACCCAGTTGCCCCCTTTCAGCTTATATATATTAATATATATTTACCTTCATCTCTTTCAATGCTAATCAATAACTATCCAGATAGATTCAATATCGTTTTCAAAAAATTCATAAAATCTAATTAATAGTTTCAACTTTTACAAACTTTAATTTTCAAATTTTCAAAATTCCTTTAATGAACTTTTCAAGGAACAAAAAAACTGCAACTAAACACATTAAGTTTCCCCATAACCAGTAATAAAGTACGCCACCATCTTCAGAATCATCCGCATAAACAACATCATCACTAACCTTGTATCATCTCAGTTTCATTTAAATTCACATTTATTATTACATCTTGGTCATAGTCATGAAAGAAAGATCATAGGAAGATCATTCAAACCGAATAGATCAAGGAACAATCATTACTAGAAATATCAGTGCAACTACTATCATTAAGTACAACTTTTGTAATACCAGTTTCATGTCATTGCTAAGAATTAGATCAGTTAAATTAACAATGTGCATTGTATTCGCACATTCAAAAAACAGCACCACAACAAACTTAAATTATTATGCAATCACTAATAGATTAAATTTTGTTGAAGTCACTAACATCTGATTAAGCTTTTTTTTTTTTTCCAAGATGACTTTACACTTCATGGCAGAAAGAAAAGCTGAATCTATGCAGCAAAATTTATTCGGTACCTCGTCTGAATGCCTTCAAAGGAAAAAAATCAATTTTTTCTAGGCTTTTTTTATATTATACAAAACATAATTAAACAATTAGACAGAGTTAAAGAGACAAGAGATGAATCAAGATCATTTTTGGATGTATTTAAAGAAAATTTTGCTCATCTTTATGTCTCTTTACTCTGATTATTTATTATTCAAAATTTTTGTTAATTATTTAAGCAATGTAATAAAAGCAACCTAGAAAATATTTGATTGATTCTTTTTTATTCATATCAAGTGCATTCATGCATAGCTCACTTTCGTCTCACAACTCTCTGGCAGACCACTTAAGAAGACATCTTCTAGACCCACATGAGTAGCAGCTCAATAGAAGAACCTTCACCCTAATAACTCAGAAATGGGGTACCCCAAAGGTTGACCTCATTGACTCCCACACCAATCATCAGCTCAGCAAGTTCTGCACCAGGGAGCATCACTACATGGCTTGGAAAGTGGATGCCCTGTCCTTCCCCTGGGTCAATCTATTGGTCTATGCCTTTCCTCCACTACCTCTCATCCCCAGGATACTGCTCAAAATAAAGAAGGAAAAAAACAAGGACAATTCTTATAGCTCCAGACTGGCCTCTCCAGCACTGGTACCCCTTGCTTTGCAGCCTGTCCCCACTGCCACCATCGTATCTTCCTCAGATTCCAAACCTCCTAACCCAGAGGGAAGGGGAATTCATGCATCCCCAATTGCAGGCAATCAATTTGGCAGCTTGGCTTATTCCCTAACCCCTGATCAATCTGCCAACCTCAGTAAACAGGTTCTAGATGTTATACGTGAGGCCAGACGCCCTAACACTAGAAAGTCTTATGCTGACTAATGGAAAAGGTTCTGACCTGGATTCAGGTTAAGGGAGCCAATACGGCACAGCCCTCCCTCCCTCTCATCCTGGATTACTTAGCTGACCTGCTACACAGTGGTCTCTCTTTTTTCTCTATTAAAATTCATTCCTCTGCTATTTCTGCTCATTTTCCCACTGAGCAGCCCCTTTTCTCACACCCTTTGATCAAACAGTTCCTAAGAGTGGCTAGCAACTTGAGGCCACCCAGAAGAGCAGCAACTCGATCTTGGGACCTTAACTTTGTGTTAGAAAAGCTCACCCTGCCCCCCTTCAAACCAGCTTCTTCTGCAGAGCTAAAATTTCTCTCCTAGAAGACAGCTTTCCTTCTGGCCATCCCTTCAGCCAGAAGGGTCTCCGAGCTGCAAGCACTCATGGCTGTGGAACCCTTCATCATCTTCCATGCTGACAGGGTATCCCTTAGGACTAACCCATCTTTCATGCCCAAGGTGGTGTCCAGTGTGGCTGTCAACCAATCCATTCATTTGCCCACCTTTTTTCTTAATCCACAGAACAAGGGGGAAGGATACTGCACTCTCTAGATGTGCACAGACAGCTCAGATTCTATCTAGACAGGACTAAATCCATCAGAAAGTTTGATAAATTGCTAGTTAGCTTTACTGCAGGGGCAGAGGGCAAAAACATCTCCAAACAAACCATTTCCAAATGGATAGCACACTGCATCCATTTCTGCTACAAACAACATGGAAAGCCTCCCCCCAAGAGGGTCAGGGCTCACTCCACCAGAGCAGCCTCCACATCTGCAGCTTTCCTCAGAGGAGTCCTCACCAGGGACATCCTGGAAGCTGCCACCTGGACATCTGTTCACACCTTTACCAAACATTATCTCCTGCCTATCTTCTCCAAATCCAGGGCAGGGTTTGCCTCTGCAGTCCTGCAGGGCAATCCTAGCCAGCTCCTAGTTTCCTTGGCTGCCTGCACCCATTTCCTCAGCTTTGGGAATCAATCCAAATATGATGACTGCAACAGTGAAACACAAAGAACATAGTACAGTTATGTACACTTACCATAAATGTAGATGTTCAAGTGTATTCACTGTTGCAGTCCTGGTTTCCATCCCTCCATCCCTGTCTTCTTTCTTGTCTTTCCTTACAAGGGACATATTGCTATTTACCTCTACTGGTGACTCCCACTTGGGGTCTCCTGACATGTTAGGGAAAGAAAAACTGATGTAATGGTGTCGGCTGCCTTACTTTATATGACTGTCGACCTGACGTCAGTCCTGAAGCGACAGCAACTGACACAGAAATACTAAGCCTCTGGTATTCAGGCCGGCCTAGGGCTATCCCGGCAGGGATAATCCAAATGTGATGACTGCAACAGTGAATACATTCGAACATCTACATTTATGGTAAGTGTACACAGCTGTACTTTATTTAATTACGTGTGACTCCACATAGTATTTCGTATCTGAAAATAAAATACAATAAAATAAAATAAATTAAGTGATGAGAGAAAAGTCTCAATATTTCCATAATTTTTGCATTTAGTGGAAAGAGTGCCAGAGTAGATGACATGCAGAGTTCTAAATGTCAGAGATAATTATTATTTTAAATGTACACATATGCCACAAGGGATACAATACACTTCCACTGCCAGATCAGGTTCTACTAAGGAATAGTCTATCATCTACATGAGCATAAAAACCTGAGCAGCTAATTATGCTAATTATATCCTTTGCTCCTGGAAGGGAACAGCTGTCATTTGCTAAGCTGATGTTTTATAACTTGATTGTCAGCTGCATTTTCTTTTGTCATCATACAGATCACCATCTACTGGATCATGCTGCTGTTGCCAAATATCTCTTCCCATGAGGCAATGCTACTTCCAGTGTTGGCTTTAAGGATGTCTCCATTGCAGTGATGTCTACCTCTGCCACTTGGTCAGAGCTTCACACATTCACCAAGCATTGCATTCTTAACTGTGACTATAACAGTTGTTCCTGTTTTGTTACATCTGCACTTTAAGTCTCAACAGTCTTATTCTCCATCATTTTCGCTTTCCTGTATCTCTTTTTGCTCTTCTGATTTTACTTTTTGAGATTCATTCCATTTGTAAGGCGCATTTATTAAGGTTACTGTTGTTCGATATTACAGATATGCTTCTACTTGATCAGTTGATCTGTAAGGGACTCTCATTGCTGGGCCCCATTTGCCCATATGTTGTCTGACCATTCTTGGATGGTCTACTATCCAGCACCAGGTGTTGCAGTTTTCTTAAAGTCATGCATTACATAATTGCATTCACAGGTATATCGCAATCATACCCCAAGAGCTGAATCTTCAGAGAAAAATGTGCCAAATTGTAATTGTTGCTTATTTTCATCACAGTCTCAGGACTGAACTAGGACAGTCATATAGTAGATAAGTAACAGATTTATTCTCACTGTTTTACTTTATGTATCTATCATGCCGTTTTCATATCTCCTTCAACAATCCAGAGCAAGCTTTGTTTTTTTACTCCAGCAGTATTGATATCTATCTACAAATGTCTGGAATTAAGTTGTGTATCCACAGTGTGAATCTAAAAACAAACATATACTAGAGTTCAGGCTTCATTAATCCATCAGCAATATCCACTTAACCATTGCCTCACTCTGAATTGAGAATTTGTTTCACAGAATACCTGAAAATATCTGGGGACTGATCTTTTGTTGCACACTCGGTATACTTAACTTGCATTTCTTTTACAACCAGAATATAAAAGTCATTATTTTTGTTGGTCCAGTTGTTGTAAACAAATGCATATTTGTTGAGGATGGGGGTGCTGCCATCTGCATAGAATATTCAAGGAATGTCAGGGGATTTACTTACAGTCTCAGTGAATTCCACCCTGTGACCCCCCCCCCCATCACCGACACAGTTTGGCAGAATGACTATGCATCTTTAAGCCTCATTATCTACATTTAGTGTCTATGTTCCACACTGTGATAATCCTGATTATGTTTACTTAATTGCTGCAATGTTTTACAAAAGTTATTTTTTGCCACTGGACTATGCAGCTGCCAAATTCTGCCCTTGCTTTAAAAGTTGTTACAGAGATACATACAGCACAAGGTATGCTGATGTGAACTTTTACCGACGTGTAAATATGTTTTCTGTACCTAAGCAGAGAGCGCATTTTGTGGCACGAGGCTTTCTGAAAGGAAACAGTTTTTGAAATGCCTTACTTGACAAGAACTGACTGATTCAAATAGTAATGTTGTTTATGAAACGAGCCTATTAATTCTAATCTAAAGTTTCAGTGTCAAATACATAATCCTTGTTAAATTATTGCAGCATTAATACCACCCAGCCACAAGAGGACTCAACAGATGAAAGACAGACCTGGTTACCCTTAATGATTGATTGATAGACATTCGGCTACAGGGAAAGTCCAACTGGGTAGAAGTTCATTTTCACTGGAGGCCTGGGAAGAAAAGCTCCAAATGATTACAAAACATGTTAAGAACAATAATTTTACAATCTTCAAAAAAACATCGATTAAGAATCAATACAAGGTTTATGACAATCATTTAATATTTAGATATATTTTAGACAGTTTATAGAGAAATTAAAGGTAAGTTAGTCTAATACAAATAGGAACTGTAATATGAAGTGAAGGAAAAACAGGCTTATGTTATATTTATAGAGAAAGTCATGGAAGAGAATTAGATAGCAGTAAGTGAAGAAGGTTGAGTAAGATGGTATAAGGAATAGACAGGTACTTTTTAACATTTAGGGATATAGTTTATCCTGGTTATGAGCAAAAACAGATCCAGATTTTAGCTAGAGAGTCTTTCAAAGTCATTTTGAAAGATGAGTGGAATGGTATAGACCTGATGGATACAGGCAAAGAGTTCCAGGCCTTTGCAACCTTGTACAAGTATAGACAGTGCCCAACAGATTTGCTAGGTTTGTAGACAGACAGGAGTTTTTGGTCACTGGATCACAATAACTGACTGAGAACATAGATCTGTAGAATGTTTTTTAGTGCTCGACAGGCAAATGGATGCTAGATAATTTCATAGTTGGTAAAAATTTGTGTGTATATTAGTTGATGTGGCTGGTCTCACCGATTTAAGCTTTTGCGGTAGCGTTGTCGCCTCACAGCAAGACGTTGTCCCGTTTGATTCTCAGCTAGAGCGTCTTTTGTGTGGAGACATACATGAATGGGGCGTGCCTTCGTTGAAGGTTGTGCGTCAGGGCTGGTAACCCGGTACGTAAAAATCCACTACCAATCATTAGCAGACCGGAGTTCAGCTGTGGCGACCCCTAACCGGGAAAAGCCGAAAGAAACAAACAAACAGTGCTATATGGCGGTGGGTCCTGAAAGGAGTATGTGCTCAAATTTAGCAGGTTTGTTATAGACTTCAGTATTCTGTTTTACTCTTGGTTCATGTTCGTTTGCTTGGATTTTGTCACATATTTATTGTCAGTATGTTCCTTAAGGAAGCTGCTGTTTATTTAGTATGGTGTGAATTGATCTGCACTGAATCAGAGAGTGTGCTAATAAGGAAAAAACAATTGCTTTCTTGAGAACATTTGTCTCACATAATGGATTAGCAAACAAAGTTAAAGGCAACTGTAGGTTTCAGTTCATATCTGAGTACTCTAAAACCTGCATAATACAGGATGACAGCGTCCATTTTGTTTCAATAAGTTAGTCTTCAACTACTAGTGTATTGGCAAACACTTCAGTGCAAACTTTATAAAAGGTAAGAACATTTATGAGCAGAAATTATTTATTTATTTATTTTTTTACATGTAGTCATGCCATATATACAACCATAAATTAAAGTTTTCCTGTAATTTCTAAAAAGTCATATCTTTGCATATTGAAGCATGGTGTACACAGGTATGTTAATATCATGCTCTTCCAAAGAAAGCAGATTTTGACAAAAGTAACTAAGTATATTTTGGGTTGAGAAGTGATATTACATGTGGCACTCTAACTAAATTGCTGCAAGGACAAGGTCAACTGGTGACGTCATGTGGATGAAATCAGGCATGCTCACTAATATGCTAGCTTATTTGCAGTAACCAAGTAAATAAATGCTAAATAATAGATGCTTATTCTAGAATATCCAGATGGTCGATGACATGACCAGGGTAGAAGGAAGCTCCATTTAACTTAGTATCACAAGTACTAGACCTTAAATTGGAGTCACATAAATCCAAATCAGAAGCAGTGATTACAAAAAAATAAATATTTTTATATGGGTCTAATTTATTTGATTGATGTTTCAGAATGTTAACATCATATGATTAGGACCATATGATCAACTGTCTGAAACACTGAATGTGTAAAGTGCAAGAAAGCTGTTTGTATTTGTCCTTTTTCCCCACTGTTATGTGTGATCATGGAGTTGGTATATATAATTAGCAACCCCCCCCACCACAAATACACATTGGTTGGTATTTCTATCTATTTCAGCGTCTCAGAACATCTGTCATATGGTCTATACACACACACACACATATATATATATGTGTATATATATATATATATATATATATATATATATATATATATATATATATATATATATATATATATATATATATATATATATATTGTTTTTTTTTTATTAGAAAAAAATCAGAGTTTTCACTCATCCCTTCACAAGTTCAATCTCTCTTGGGGCTTTCTGCAGGTTTCAGTCTTAAGTCATTGTTATAAATTGTCCATGCCACAATAATAATGACAGTAATGTCCTTGGAGTTTCTCAGAGCTACATGCTTCAATCAAACTGAGTTTCTTGCAGAAGCCTCAGCATGGGACTCTTACTTTCCAACATCATTGATGACTGGCATTGGACCCTCATTCTTACCTAGATGAATCCTTGTAATAGTGTATCCCGAGAACTCTGGGTTCATTCTCTCTTCCTCACTTCCTTATTTATGAGTGGACTGGTTTGATATAAACTTCATGACATTGTCTGGTCTAGGACTCCATCATGGATTAAGACACAGATACTTCCTTTATTCTGGTGTGGAATGTATATCTACTGACAGTCCCCAGAATAGCATATTTATAGGTCTTGTAAAGAGCAATGCATAAACTAAAGATATGTTTTACTGAAAATTTCTGAAAAGTGTTTCATTAGACAATCATAAAATGTAGAATACCCCAGTTCTGTCTTTCTTTTATGTGTATGCTTTTAATTCTGCTAAAACTGCCCTTGCTACCTGCTGACAGACAGTATGCATATATTTTTTGTAATACACATACATAGACAGATATAGGTATAGGTATAGATGTAGATAAAGCTGTAGATATAGATATAGATACAGATATTCTAATTCCTGTGGCTTACTTTTAGTGGAAAGCATAAATGCACTTCAAACACATTTATTGTGCCTGCATGTTCCCTGTAGTAAAACCATCATGCTGCCATTGGTCCTGACACAGTGTGACTTATGTAGTCATGGTGACAGTGTGTTACTTAGGGTCATACGCAATAACAGAGAAATACCGTGTATTAAAGCGAGCTGTACTATTACTTTGACTTATAGTGCAAAGCCAGACACGTGGCTCAACTCTAGCGTGGCTGTTGTTGAGTAATCCTTACCCCTCTCAAATAAACAGTGATTCCAGAAGTATGAAGTATGGCTTTCCACTTAAAGTATGGCTTTCCTCTTAATGCTGATAGTAAAAGCTGTTGTATATACATCTTTACATGAACATCGGATACAATGACATAAAGAAACAAAAGGGTAACATAACTTTATATCAAAGTACTGAAATGTCATTGTAAGGCCATTTTCCTCATCATATTATCACCTATCAGTGGTCACTGACAACACTGTTTAGGCAGTAAAAAATTTCATTCAGGTCTGTATGAAAATCATATAAAGCTATTTTACTTTTTTGGGGCCTTCCTTTTCAAATTTTTGTCACTACAGTTTGATACACTATAACTTCCAGTGTTTTACCTAAAGGATTTCCTCTGTCCATCTTATGTCAAATGATCCTTCTCCCAGGCCTTTCATTTCTCCATAAAATGATTACAACTGTTGTACACCACCTAGAATTAAACACAACACCAGAAAAATGTCTGTTCTTTCTGACATCTGTAGAAAGGACTAGCATGCAGACAAGAACTGGACAGACAAGGAGATCAGAGATATAGTTTTGCTCTTTTATCTTCTTCCAGCTTTTCTCATCATTTGTCTCCCTATCCCCTCATGGACTGAGGCCCTACACATGGTGAAGCATTAATGTAACTGAATGGGAAAATGTGCTAAGAGGATATTAAGGCATCACGGTACAGTTCCAGCCTAACAGGCATGGACGGCTTCTCGGTATGGTCAGATAAGTATCTCATCACATATGCAAACTGTATTATTTAAGTATGTACCACTAGACTGCAGTAACTGTTCTCTGCTTAGAACTGTTAGTCCTGGGCTGGATATCCTCCAGCTGATCTAGTAGAGATGGCACTCAGTGGGAGGCATTAATAAGCACAACAAAGATGGAAACCTGAGACACAAAATTCAGGTCAAACAAGCAAGAATATGGTAAAAAAGCAAGTATTCCCATAGTAAAAGACAAAGCAAATGGCAATGGGGTAACTAGAGCTTGTGAAGTCTTTCAGAGCTGCTGCAGAAGAGAAATATGTTATACATTTTTAAAAATCTGACTTGTGCCATCCTATATATCAATGAGATGAAGAGCAGGATCAAACAATAAAAGTGTTGTTTGACAGTGTCAGAACAGCAGTAAGGAGAAGAATTGTGAAAAGAGGGACTGCGGGTGAAAAGGATGTGGGAAGAGCAGAATGTACTAGAAGAATAACTGGCAAAGTTATAGGGAGAATTAGGAAGTAGGGAGCCAAGGAGGGAAAGAACTAGCCAAGAGGAACAGACATTAAAAACAGGCTTGGAATTAAGACTATGACAAGAATTAGAGTATAGTTCTGGTACTGGAAGGACAATTGGTAAGTGATAGCATTGCCAACAGGTAACAATCTAGCACCAGTGTTCAAAATTAAGAAAAGTAAAGGAGAAATCTCACAGATCAGAAATAGAGAGGGTAAGGGGTGGACTGGGACAAGGAAGATTTGAAAAGCAGAGAAATACCAAGAAAGGCATGCTGAAGGAGGAAATAGACCCAAAGAAAAGGGATACCAGGTAACACAGGAACAAAGGTACAAGCTAGAGACAGAGATCATGGAAGAAGGGGTCAAAATTGGTGGTGAGTAAAATGAAGGAAAGAAAAGCCGGGGGGGGGGGTTCTTCTGCAGTTCTGTAAATGGGGAAGAAGTAGAGTAGAGCAAGTAATGACTAATGAATTCAATAGGATAAGAACAATAGACCAGCTGGGATGTGACTGTCAATGAGAAGAGCTGGTATATGGTAACAGTCAAAGAATGAGGGGACATCAGAGAGCTATTGATCGATATCTCTAATAAATACTGACATAAACATCATGGCCAAAAATCATAGCCAAGAGATTGGATGTCATGTTACTGAAGATGATGGAAAAGGTGCAGAATGGATTCAGGAAAAGCACACTAGCAAAGACTATTTGGTGGGAGCTAGCAAACCTCATTAGGAGGGAGGAGAAGAAGGAAAGGATGAGTGGTGTTACTATTTTACAAAAAGCATTTGATGCAACCAGGTGTTAACTACAAAAGTAATGAGGAAAAAGATTCAGGAGAAAGGTTCATGAGGTAGGCACATGCATTTTAAAGGCAACTGTAACAGAAGTGCAGTGGTAAACTGTGAACAAATCAGGGCTGGAGAAGATCCAGAGAGGGACAAAACAGTGGTGCTCACTGTCATCATAATCACTCAAGCTACTAAAGATGGAATTAGCATTGGCATTAAGCAATGTGCAGTGAGTGTCCAAGAGTGGAGAAATGAGTAGATGCTAAGCTCAAACTACATGCAGAGAAATGTATAATAATTTTAACAGATTTTGAACAGCCATTATAGAAACTCTCACAACTCAAGAAAACACTGATGAGAACTGTGGGTGAAATATAATAAAACAAAACAGTGTTAATAAGGATGAGAAATGTTAAGTGGAAAAGAGGCATAGGACAAATTAAGACAGAGCACCCCATATAATTAGGAAGTCAAGTAAGAACAATATGGAGGGAACTGCCAACAAAAATATAAACCTGGTGAGGGACATCCTAGTGAGAGAGGAAGAAAGACTACAGAGTGCTAGAGAAAATAAATGCAGTCAAATTAGTAGTGTCAGTGGTATTCATGTATTGATAAACGCACAGGTAGATTTGTGGACAGGGATTCAAGAGGCTTTGGAGAACTGGTTGGGAAGAAAGAGGCAAAGTAGAATACAAAAGGCCAGTGTCAGAAGGCTAAAGAGAAAATGGGGATGAGGAATGCAACAAATGCCTATGTACACTGTTACTTCCATCATTGTGTGATGGCTAACAGAGGAGGTAAAAAAGAAAGAAGGTGAAAGGGAATATGCAGAAGGAAAGGAATGTGATCATTTCCAGAAAACAAACAAGAAAGTAATGAAGACATTGGGAAAATGGTATGTTGGGGACAGGAGAAGTGTGAAGGGAATGAGATTGGGTTTGGCTCATAGTGCAAAGAAAGCAGGTGACAGATGGGCTATGGTGTCAAGAAAAAGAAAGATGTAATAAAAAATGGGGGATAGGGAAATGTTTAAAACATTAGTGGAATTGCCTGGACAATATGGCCTACCAAAAAGGCAAAAAGGAATGGTATGGATATAAGCTATTGAGGGACAGATGAAAAGAAAAGAAGAGCAAGGGAGTGAAGGGAAGCCCCAAGGGGAGTGTGGAAAAACAAAAAAAAGAGACTGTGCAAAAACATATACAAGGATCTAAGAGAAAGAGGAGACAGTGCAAAATAGGAAGATGTAAAAATGAGTGGAAAAGGAGGAGAAATTGTGTGCAACAAAAAAGAAAATGAATGGGATCAGGAGGATAATAGAGTGAATGAAGACAATACATGGAGTTGAGGAACATCAGTTAATGATAATACATTGACAGTTTTTTTTACTCCAAAGAGACTAAAGAATTGAAAACTTTGATTAAGTGACAGATGTGCAATGTAAGAGGCAGGGATGACACATCTGTATTAGAAGTGTGAGAGAAAGTAAGCTCCATGAACAAAAAAACACTAAGGAAAATAGGAGGAAATTTAGGGGAAAGAATGACACAACACAAGGGACTTCTGTATATTTAACCTGTAGAATGTAGGAGAGTCTAGGAAGAGAGAGAACTAAGAACACTCAGGATGATGGTATATGAAGTAAAGTTTACAGTGGCAAAGACTGAGTATTCCCACATGAGAACTGCAAAAAAATTCATGATAACCACAATGACACAGATGAAGGGAGGGATGGAAATGAAGAATGAAGAATGTGAAGAAGTTTTAACCTATGGAATAAATAGAGAAGGAGCGGCGGCAAGGAGAGTAAGAATAATAAGAGGCTAACAACTGTTGAGAAAAAGTACACCATGCAGTGTGTGTGTGTGTGTGTGTGTGTGTGTGTGTGTGTGTGTGTGTGTGTGTGTGTGTTTGTGTGTATAAGGCTGTAATTAATTCTGTTGTAAATATGCTGAAAGATAAAGCATAGAATAAAAAGTTAGCTTGAATATATGTATAGATTTTAGCAATGTAAAATGGGCATTCATACTATATGTAGCAGACAGACTTCTCTTCACAGCATCAGAAAAGCCCAACAAAGCAATATTGGAAAGCAAGCATCACATGCTTTTCTCATGTTTGCAGAACAAATATCTAAACTCAGCAATATGTGATGTTTTTTCAATAGGAACAGAACAGATGTTTCCTTTCATACTTCTGTTATTCTGACTGAGTGCATTTGTGCATTTTCACATCAGCAGAACTGTGGAAAGGACAATAGAAAAGTCAAAAACAGACATTATGTGACTTCCCACAGAAGGCCAAAAATGATACCAAGAGGAAATAACAAAATCTATGTGCGTGACTAGCACTCTATATAACAATTGTAGAAGTTCAGTTATGTGAGAGAGAGAGTTATTTTGTAGAAGTCAACATTCATATCTGTAATGAAGGAAAACTTTGTAAATATATGCTACAATCTGACAGAAAGAGTATGTGTTGTTTGTTATAAAATAAGTTATCTGTAACTGTACTTACAGCTGCAAAATATATTTCTTTATATGTGTGAAATTTTAAAGGCTTGGTGCTTTAAACAGACTACAGATTGAGTCATGCATAGCTCTGTGTCTATTTTTCAGCAGTAAACAGCCAGCAAGACTTTGTGTCTTAAGTAGACTTTGGATCCAGCACAGCAAAGAAGCAGAGCTACATGCACAAAATAAAATTTTCAATGGTGACCCTGACGTGATGTTCCTAGCCTGTATCCAAAAACAGGGGGAGTGGGTAATGTCTTGTATATGGTCACTCCTGTAAAAGCACAGTAACTAACGTTTATGTGAAGTACTTCAGATTTCTACAGTTTATAACAGTTTTCTACAGTTTGCAGCAATAATACAGTTTATTAGACTTCTAAATCCAGAGTGAGACTGTAGTGCAGGAAGGTGAGCAGTGCCATAAATTCTCCAAAAAAGGTACAATACAAAGTTGTAAGACTGAAACTGCCAGTTTTGCTGTACCAACTTCACAAGTGACTACAGAGACTTTTCAGCCAACTACAGTAAAGCAGATTGGCTATCTGCCTCTCTGTTGACTGGTAAGAACATTTTTCTGTGTTACATACAGTATGAATGCCACAGAGGTAATAATAATAATAGTAATAATAATAATAACAGAATGAAATGTATGTACAGCATATTAACAAATGCAAATCCTTATTAGGGCAAGTTAATAGTAAGGCACTATGCAAATGGATTACAGTATTTGACTGGTATCTGAAACACAATCATGTGTGGTATAAAAATTTTATTGCATGTAGAATGTCATAAAAATACAGTACATGCCATTATTCAAAGGTTAGACTGTACAGACAAAAATTGTAATGGTAAAGAACCAGAAAAAGTTAACATTATATTCAGATGTTAGACAGTTATATTCTGTCACAAGATGTAAAAGGTTTATTTCAGAGTTGCAACAACAGTCAGATCAGTTACTGATAGGACCTCTAGTACATTTTGTTACAAAAGAATGTAATACACTTCTAAAAGACAGACACAATGAGTTCAGGAAGCTTAGACAAGTTATACATACATTTTTTTCAAAAGTGCTTAGAAGTTTCAGATTCAGCAGAACAGGTTCCTGGGACATATCAGGCAGACTATGAGGAAACTATGAGGAAACTATTGAACAGCAGTTTCAGGATAAGGAAAATACATTAGCTAAACTAACAGAGACTGACTTCCTCCATATAACAGCTGAGCTTAAAAAGAACAGGAAACTGCAGCTGATTTGTACAAAAGAAATATATTTTATAATATGTTTATATTTTGAAAATGGTTAAGCATACATGCTAAGAGCTGATGTACGGACAAATCATTCTTAAATGTTTTACTTTCATTCAGTTAAAGCAAGACATTTATCAGTAGTACAGTGAAATACAGCTAAAATAGACCATATAACTGCTATTTTAATAGCATAGTCAAAAGGTACACAGCAGTTTTAGTGTACAAAAATTAAATAAAAATAGTTAATAAGAGTAAAGATTTAAAGTCACAAGACTGACATGCTTGTATAAAGATGTAAAGATACCAGACAGACATGCATGCATGTTCTTTTCATCTAAAGTACATTTGTTTACAATGCACAAAAGCAAAAGGCAGACAACAGCAACTATAAATAATGTAAATATAAACATGTGTTAGTCAAGCTAATATCTATTTTGTTTTTTACAATTTTTTTATAATTGTATAGTAACACCACACCAAACAGTTAAAGTTCTGAATTTTAAAAAGAAATAAAATCACAGATGGTATTAGTCAAATAGTTTTTGTAAAATTAATGGTAGGGCAGTTAAATAAAAAAATACTGAAATCCATGTAAGCTAATTGTAAAATAATGTCTATTTATGTAGTATAAACCCATAGTGTGCAAATCACAATACTTATTATATTTCTAAATGTTTTACAACTGTAAGTGTATTAACAAATGATTTAAAGAAAAATGCTAAAAGGTTAACTATAGTTTACAGAGTTTAAAATGTGAGCTCAAACCTTCCCAGGCTGGATAAATAGTTACAGAAAATGTTGGGAAAACAAGATTAAAACCAAGACTGATTGCCAGACAAGTGGTTTATATTTTTCTAAAACATTATTGGTATTAAATTGTTAAAATGTTTACAGGCAGCCCTATTTGGTAAATTGTAATAAAATGTCTAAAAAATGGGTCCAGGGTACCTACTAGAATGAAATGCATGAATAGCAAACATTCTGTGTAAATACATACTGTACAGAATACATTGTAATAAGCTCAAAAGTAATTTGTCAAGTTGTAATGTTATCACTGGTTTCAAGTTGCAGTTTTATCATTGGTTTTTGGACCATCATTTTATCTGTACTTGTATTGGTTACCCCAGCTAGTAAAAAAAATATATATTAAAATATTGTATTCATACAGCTAATCGACTAATATGTAAACAGCATTTTTCAGAGTATATTTCACTGTCAATTAAAGTTTATGGGCAGTTCAGAAATATAACCACAATGTTATGGTTAAAATGCCATTGAAACTGTATATTTTCAGCAGTGTATAAATGCTTGCAGTAGCACATAGTTCTTGTCTTTTATAGATATTAGTATATTTCTAATCTTTTGATATACAATTATTAATAAACATAAATAGTTAATTCAACAGTTGCAAAGAGTTAATGGAACAGTTCTAAGTCATAAATTAAATTCTGTAATTGCAAAAGAATAAATTAAAAAATAAAATTAATGCAGACACAGCTCATAACTGATGGAATATTTTCACAAAATGGCCTGCAAAAGAAAAAGTTGTTAGATACATTCAGTTTTGGTAGTAATACTTAATATCATTGTATTAACTGTGTAAAATTGCATTTTGACTTGTATCAAAAGAAGACTAAATGTTTTGTTTCTTAATGTATTTTCTATATAATGTGTTCATAAATACATATCAGTATAAAGTGTTTTGAGTATGATTAAAAAGAGGGAATTGTTAGAGATGATGAATATAAGGCTGAAATTCTGTTGTAAATATGCTGAAAGATAAATCATAGAATAAAAAGTTTGCTTGAATATATGTATAGAGTTTAGCAATGTAAAATGGACATTCATACTATATGTAACAGACAGGCTTCTCTTCACAGCATCAGAAAAGCCTAACAAAGCAATATTGGAAAGCAAGTATCACATGCTTTTCTCATGTTTGCAGAACAAATATCTAAACTCAGCAATATGTGATGTTTTTTCAATAGGAACAGAACAGATGTTTCCTTTCATTCTTCTGTTATTCTGATTGTGTGCATTTGTGCATTTTCACATCAGCAGAACTGCTAACAGGACAATAGAAAAGTCTAAAAACAGACATTATGTGACTTCCCACAGAAGGCCAAAAAAGATACCAAGAGGAAATAACAAAATATATGTGTGTGACTAGCACTCTATATAACAATTGTAATAGTTCAGTTATGTGAGAGAGGGACAGAAAGAGGTATTTTGTAAAAGTCATCATTCATATCTGTAATGAAGGAAAACTTTGTAAATATATGCTACAATCTGACAGAAAGAGTATGTGTTGTTTGTTATGAAATAAGTTACCTGTAACTGTTCTTATAGCTGCAAAATATATTTATCAGTGTGCAATTTGGAAGGCTTGGTGCTTTAAACAGACTACAGATGGAGTCATGCAAAGCACTGTCTCTTTGATTCAGCAGTAAACAGCCAGCAAGACTTTGTGTCTTAAGAAGACTTTGGATCCAGCACGGCAAAGTAGCAGAGGCTACATTCATAAAATAAAATTTTCATGTGTGTCTGTGTGTGTGTGTGTGTGTGTGTGTGTGTGTGTGTGTGTGTGTGTGTGTGTGTGTGTGTGTGTGTGTGTGTGTGTGTGTGTGTGTGTGTGTGTGTGTGTGTGTGTGTGTGTGTGTGTATATGTATGTATATGTGTGTGTCTGAGTGCATGTGCCTGTGCATCTCTGTCTGTATGTATTTCCATGTTGTGTGTATCGAGAGTGTGACTTGAGACCATTGGACAGTAAAACATTTTAAAAAATGGCACTCAGTCCATAAACGCTTGGCTAACTTCTCAGTTTGTGTGTAACCGTAGGCCTAGCGTAACCCTGTCTGTTGAGTAATGCAGTAGATCACTAACTCTGTGGTCAACTGCATTGCTCAAGTGTTTGTTTTTTTTTTTGTCGGAATTGCTTATCCAGAAAGGAAAGGATAAAAATAAACAAACACTTTTATTATTTATTTATTTTATTTTGACATTTGTTTACCATATTAGTCCGACTGTGCAGATGTCCCTTTTCAACGGAGGCCTGAGGAGAAAAGCTCCATAGTGTACATACATGATATAGACAGAGGAATATGATAAATCACAGTACAATTACTTTCTATACTAAGCTCAATACAATTATTAACAAATTCACACACAAAACAGAGTAAACTAACTAATGAACTGTACAACCGCAAGCCTGACTTACACTGATACAATAACAGTAAACTTCATGGCTCCCAAACTTTCACAAAATACTACTAAACTAAGCAATTATACACTAAGAGACTTTCTTTAGCGCTTTTGTCTTTATTTTTAAAAACTGCATCAGAAACAGACAAGTTTACTGCAATTTTGTTCTTTTAAATAACAGGTAATGTACATATCACAGCCAAGACTCCTAACTCAACAAGTCAAATGCCACTACTACTGTTCATTCATAAAACATAAAAAACAAGCCATATTATGAATGTACACACACTACTGAACTGTGAAAATGTGCATACAACCAAAATACATATAATTTAAATATTAAATACTTAAAATACATATTAAGTGCGTATTATTTCCTAGTCAATTAATTTAGTTTTAAAAGGTGATTTATAGATATCTGATCATTCAGATGTGAGCACACTCTGGCATTTAAAAATAATGCCAATATAACTCCTGCCTCTCCAATTTCAATGTTCATTCAAAAGCAATTTTTCTGTTAAAATAAATTTAAAAGTATGACCTGAGTATTCTAATACATTATGTGCCAATGCATTAGAATCACATTTCTTTTTGATGTCATTATGTGCTCTAATATCCTGTCCCCAAGTTTATGCTGGATTTTGCCTATATGAAATGCTAAGCAAGCCCCACAAATTGGTGCATTAACTATGCTGTTGTTTGGCAATCAGAATGCCCCTGTATGGAAAACATTACATTATTAATAAAAAATTCAGATCCCTCAAGGAAGTGTTGATCAGAGCTGTTGTGTGTCTGATTAGGAGTGTAGGGGAAGATGAGTGTTGCAAAAGCAGGACAAATATTGGGCTGCTTTTGCAACACTCATCTCCACCTACACTCCTAATCGGACACACCACAGCTCTGAGTGTAGGGGGAGATGAATGTTGCAAATGCAACCCAATACTTGTCCTGCTTTTGCAACAATCATTTCCCCCTACACTCCTAATTGGACACACCACAGCTCTGATCAACACTTCCTTGAGGGAGATGAGTGTTGCAAAAGCAGGACACGTATTGGGCTGGTTAAAGGTACTATGAGCTAGGTGTAGCTGAGGTAGAAGGAGTCGTTGCATTTCAGACCACAGAAGGTTTTTTACAGATAGGCAATGGTGTGAGCTATAGGATTTATTTGACGTGAATTGAGCAATTTTATTATAAATAAGTTCCAGCTTATTCAATAAATTAGCCTATAAGTTGGTTAGAATTGGGGCGGTATATAAAAGGGATGGTAGGAGATAGGCCAGTGAAAGAGAGACAGAGTTTAGATTTGTCTGTGGGGTATTGTTTTGTGTCTATAGAGTAGGCCTAGTTTTTGGTGGGTCTTTTTAATGCAGTGTTATATGTGTAGATTGAATTAAATTGATCATCTGTTATGACCCCTAGTAATTTAGTGTGGTTTTCTACCTTAATAGTTGTGTTGTTGATGTAAAAGTTGGTGAAGCTATCTTTTATGTGCTGTAGAAATTTTAGAGGAAGAGGTGATTTTTTTTTTCTTAGGATTGAGAAGGAGCTGGTTGGAAGTTAGCCATTTTTCTACAAAGAGAAAAAGAGATTCTTGAGTGAAGGAGAGGAGGTAAGAGAGATTGTCAGAGTAGGAAATAATTGTAGAGTTGTCAGCGTACTGAATTAAGGAAGAGTGTGGACAGAATATATGTAAGTTGTTAGTAAAGATGTTGAATAGTAAGGTCCAAAAAGGCCTTGGGGAACCCTGGTGTGAACAGGAATTAAGGAGGAGAATGCAGAGAGACATTTAGCAGATTGCAGTCTGTTTGAGAGGTAGCTTGCAAACCAACAGAGAGTAGAGTTAGACAGATTAAAATTTGAAAGGTTTGACAGAGGAAGGTTGTGGGAGACAGTGTCAAAGGCCATTGAGAGGTCAAAGAATAGACATGAAAGTAATTTATTGTTGTGTCTGGAATTAGAGATAGCCTGTGTGAAAGATACTAGTGGATGTACGGTGAAATGAGCAAAATCCATATTGGGTAAGGCTTAGGAGATTTTCTTGCAGAAGATAATCAAGGAGCTGTTCATGGATACACTTCTCCAGAGGCTTACATAGAGGGGACAGAATGGCTATAGGCCAGAAATTGGAAGAGGGTCATTTGAATTACCTTCTTTATGTAAGGGTATAACAGAACTTCTTCCAGATATCAGGAACAATTCTTTCTTGGATATATCTGTTTATAAGAATGGAGATGGGATATGTGATGGATTTTGCAGCTAGTTTAAGGAACAGAGTTGATATGCTATCAGCAGAAGGGCAGTATGTTTTGAGTTTGCTGATAAAAGCTTGGATATATGCAAAGGGGACAGGTTGAAGAAAGAAGGGGGCTGACTGGGTGGATGGAGAGGGGGGATGTAGAGGGGTAGGTACATATGTCTGTTTTAGTTAGCTTCTGAATTGAGTCAATGAAGAAGCAATTTAGAAGTGTAGCTGTATCTATGGGAGATGAGTTAGAGGAGGGAGAGGGTGCACAGGGGGTTTCAAGGTGTAGAATTTTGTTAATAGTATTCAAGAATTTTTGGGGGGTTAGAGTTTTGGTTATTTTATGGTTTTAGGTTCATAGGTTCATAGGAGAATACTAGGCTAACTGTCCTGAAGGGCCACTTTAAACCTAGCAAATAACCTGGTCAGAATCAAACTCTGCACCTTGTGTCTATGAAGGAAAGACCTTAACCACTTCTTTTTATCCTGGTTGATTTGATTTTTAGCTAAGTTACAAAGTTCTCTGTATGATTGTAGATTGGAAGGAGTTTGGTTTTTCTTTCAGTTTTTCCAGGCATTATTTCTTTTGCCCATGAGGGAGCAGGTGTTTTCAGTTAACCAAGATACAAAGTTGGATTTTATTCTAATTTTCCTGACAGGGGCTAGGGAGTTAAGAATGTTTAGGAAGATGCAGCTGAATTTTAGGACAACATCTTCTAAGGAGTAGTCATACAGGAAGGACCAGTTGATAGTGGATAGCTAATGATTGAAGGTGTCTTGGTTGAAGTTAGAACATTTTTGACAGTCTCTGTAATGATGAGATTTATGGAGTTGGAGGGTGTGTCTTTAAATATTGGTTAGAAGGTGGTCACTAAGGGTATCAGGCAGTATAGAGGGGTTGTGTTAATGATTTGGGTTGGAAGTGAGGCTCCAGTCAAGTGTAGAGGTAGTATTACTACATTTGCTTAGGCAAGTGGGTGAAGTCAATAATTAGGAGAAACCATGAAGGTTTATAGTAGAACTGGGACAGACTGGGGTTAGAGAATTCCAATCAATGTTTACATCACCCAGTATAATATTTTCATAGGAGATAGCTTGTCTGATCCAGGAAAGAATGTGTTTGAGGACATAGATGTTGTTTCCTGGAGAAATATAGATGGAAGAAATAGCTATTTTTTGTGACTATTCAAGTTGCAGGTAGCTAGGAGGACCTTTGCTCGGTGCAGATTTGGAGGCGAGAAAGAGATAATGGGTAGAGGGAGAATAGTTCTGAGTGCAACATTGCTATACCACTCCCTTTTTTATTGAGTCTATCTTGGTGGATAGTATTGTAGCTAGGGGTAAGATTTTGCTGTCAGTTATGTGGGGTTTTAGCCAGGTCTCTGAGAAGGTTAGGTTGTCAGGCGAGTGGAGAGATATCCAGGAATGTAGTTCAGTGAATTTGTTTAGCATACTTTGGATGTTGAGAGACAGTATGGTTGAGTTTCTGTTGGATAAGGTGGAGTTGGTTTGAGGGGAGTAGGTCTGTGGAAGGGGAAGTAATGGTGGAAGGGAGAATGGTGGGGGTTTGACTGAGGGAGAGGAGGAAGTAATAGTTTTGGGGTTGGGGTGTATATCACCTGAGAGAAGTATTTTTAATACAATAAGTTTTAGTGAGGTTTACAAGGACATACTACAGCTTAATTTTGGGAGATAGGAGGCTGTTGAAATATTTTTATTTTGTGGGGGAAGGTTTTATTGTGGTTGAATAATGTAGGAGCAATATGAACTGTGAAAGTTGTAGAGAGATGAGTGTGTGCAGAGGTAAGAGTAGGGGCAAAGTTTATGAAAGATAGGCTGTCATGATAAGTAGTAAAGATAGAGAGAAGATACAAAAAAGTTGTAGAAACAAACAGTCCTGGCTCTCAAAGGTCTCTTCCAAACCAAAAAACACAGTAAAAAGAAGAATAGCAGCAGACCACCACGATAAAATCCACAATTTATTAAGACAACAGATGAGCGCTTTCACGTGCACTAAGAGCACGCTTCTTCAGATCTAATATACAAGAGTTATAAACTCCCTTATATACAAAAAGGGGGTATATGCTCATTAACCTCTCAACAAGCAATCATCCAATTAAATAGTAATTAATTAATTAAACAGTTAAGATATAACTCGCTCTTCCATATTGGAGAACAACTCCACCCTTATTTGAACGAACATAAAACAAAACGAAAAAGCAAAACAAAAATAGAAACAAAAATAAACATAAATGCACTCAAATGACAAGATATCAAAAAATGCAAGCATATGTAAAAGCAAACTTAAAATATATTAAAACATTCAACTGCTCATTTATATCCTTTTATAAATCCTAAAAAATGCATAGATAAATAAAACATTAAAACATATATCATCCTAAAGGTGTATGAAACTCTAAAGGTGCATCCATAAGCATGTATAACATTTAGCAAAACAGTACTAAAACAATATTGAAATAAAACAGCATGTATTGAACAATTAAGAAGAGGGCATGCTAATATGCATCTCCCATGCTCCAAAGACCCTTATCATAACATCTATATTAATTAAATATAGACTCATATCACACCCAGTATAAAGAAAGGGAGACCCAATACCTATGACTAGAAACTGTGTGTCACCTTGTGCACTAAGATTCACTCACCCTTTGCAAGTATAGGGAAAAAAAACATTGGCCTAATGGTATATAGAGATAATACAAGAAATACCATATGCTCCTTCTGTTGTCACTTACGTGCCTTCAGGGTAGATCTGATGCTAACGTAAGAATTAAGGCCTGGGGGATGGTGTGCCTTCAGCCTCAAAATCCACCCTAGTTCTATGTTTTCTAATTCATTAAAGTTATCCCCCTTTCTTTTATTGGGGGATTTCTTCTGCAACACTTTAAAACTAAAAGTGTGTTCCGGATGTTCCATAATATGCTTGACTAGGGCATTCTTAGTGTCTAGCTTTTTAATTTCATACAGATGATCATGTATCCTGTCCTTCAAGCGTCTGGTGGTCATACCAATATAAAACGCTTGGCACAGTTTACAAGTCGCCAAATATATGATGTTCTTATCATCACAATTCGCTGTGTGTCTGGGCTCAAATTTGAAGTTTAAACTAGGATGTACAAACTCTTGTTGACAAGAAATCCAAGTGCACATACTGCATTTGCCACAAGGATATGTACCTAGCCTCTTCATGATACTATGTTTGCTATCAATTGACCCATTACTATGTTCAACACATAAGATTCTTTTTAAATTTTTACTATTCCTATATGTGAAAGTGGGTTGAAGACCTATTATATTCCTTACTTCATTGTCCATAGTCAAAATGTGCCAATTCTTAGAAATAATAGCTGTAATCTGTTTGTTATCACTAGTAAATCTAGTGAGGAAACTAGCCCTGTGAGCATCAAAACCTCTGCGATATTGCTGATGGAATCTGGAGGAAACTCGCTCAGCGACATTTCTCTCATCTACAGACGTGAAGGCGGACTTAATACCATGTACCATCTCAGCATCATAACCCCTATCCAGGAAAAGATCCACCAATGTCTGATACTCTTTCTCCAATACCTCTGGTTTATCACAAAGTCTACTAATTCTAGTAAACTGACCCTTCACTATATTTCTAAAAATAAATCTGGGATGCATGCTATCAAACCTTAATATGGTGTTTCTCCAACAGGGTTTTCTGTATAGGGATGTATCTATTCCCCCTTCACCATCCTTACTGATCATAACATCCAAAAAATTAATATGTGTAGATGAATAATCTATCGTGAACCTTAAAAACTCTGTTGTCAGTTCCAACTCATGGATAAAGATAGTGAGTTCATCAGCTGTGCCTTCCCAAATCAGTAGTACATCATCCACAAATCTTCTGTAAAGAAGAATCCTGGAGAAGTTGTCATTACTAAACAAAAAGGAGTTCTCCCAATGGTGTACTACCAGATTTGCATAGGTGTTAGCACATGGAGTGCCCATCGCCACACCCCACTGTTGTAGAAAGAACTGTTCTCCAAACATGAGAACATTGTTTGTTAACACCAATTTCAACAGTGTATTCAACAAGATTTGCTCACTCCTATCATATCTTGGACAATGATTCAGTATACTCCTAATAGCTTCCTGTCCATATGAATTAGGAATCGAAGTAAACAGGCTTTTCACGTCTAACGTTACTAACAGACAAGACTCAGAGATAACCCTACCCAACTGTTTAAGATCATCCAATAGTTGGTAGGTATCCCTGAGTATGGTGGGTATCTCTGCCACTATAGGTCTCAGCTTCTTCTCAATATAGATAGAGATGTTCTCCGTTACCCATCCATTCCCCACTACAATAGGACGCATGGGAGGTGGAATAACACCTTTATGAATCTTCGGAAGACCTTTAATATAAGGTATCAAGGGGTTTTCTATCAATAGAAAAAGGTATAGGTCACGATCTATTTGTCTACACATCATAAGATCATATAGTTCATTGTGAACTTCATAAATCAACTTCTCTACAGTGCCCAGATCAATCAATATGTATGTGTCACCATCATCAAGTAACTTGTTCATACCTAATAAATAATCATTGGTGTTTAACAAAACTATCCCACCTCCCTTGTCTGCTGGTTTGACAAAAAAGTTGTGGTGATGAGGAGATGTATCATGTTATGTGGTAGAGCAAGGGTGGGGGAGAGACACTTTTGGAAAAAGAACTGTTGGTGTTATTGGATGGAATATATGTTAGAGAGGTTTGCATAAGCCAATCCTAAGCAGGAGTCTTTGTTTAAGATAATGGAAGTGGGGGGTTGAGTGGAGGGTTTGAGGGGAAGTTGGGAGGGGAAGGGGGAGTGTTTAGAATAGATAGAGTGTGTGTTTAGTATATTGGGGTGGTTGGGAATGGTGGTAGGATAAGGGAGCATAGTGAGCCTGAGCATAGCGGAGCAAGCACAATTTCTGAGCGTGCACACAAAATAACTATCAGCCACCCTAAAAATAGCCAAGAATATGCAGAGACACTGAACTGGTACAGTATAGATACAAGTTCTGCCAAAAATAATTTTACTCTTCAAATTAGAGCTCACAACTGTTTTCCATTACCTCTAGATGTGGTGCTAACTGAAAAATAAACAGATACTGCAAATAAGCTTAGGTGTATAAAGTGGCTTTTGAAATAATCAGGGGGTTATTATATAAGCAGATATAATGGAGGAAGAGTGTACTATCAGGTAAGAAAAATGCTATTAGGATTGCTGGCATCCCAGAGGGTGTGCTCCCTACTGTATATAGAACACTACACTGAAACCATTAAAAGTTGCATAGCTTAAAACATATTTTGTGATTTTGGTTATATTTTGCTGGTTACACTGTTTTAATAGAAAGTAGTAGGTTCCTGGTTGCTTGGTTGATCGCAATGTTGGCTGGTTCAGTCAAAACTTAAAGCAGGGAGGTTGTTTAGATGGGAAACTAAAAAGAAGAGTAGGAGAAGTAAAAGATTAGGTGAAAGATTGTGCAAAACAGGGAGAAAAAAGACATTACAGGCAAAGTAGAAATAAAAAGTATTTCTTATAGCTTCATTGACACAGAGTTAAGCTCTATGTGACGTACAGTTACTTTATAAAGAACCTATGACTTCATTGACACATAGCTAAGCTCAAGAAGAAATCAACAGGGACAGCAACTACACATTCACCGTAGACCACTTACAGTAGTCTAAATTATGTATGTGCTCATAAACAAGCATAGTATCAATGTATAAAGCTTTGCAATGCAAAGATGAATATGCCATAGTGCTTCTCGCTTTACAAATGCAAACAGAACAGTAACAGAACAGTAGGACAATGAGAGAAAGCAGAGAACTATTCAGCAGATTGCAGTTTAAATTAAAAGAATGCAGATTAGGCAGTCATAACTGAAAGCTACAACATTACATCAAAATAAGCAGTAACAGAAATAACAAGTTTTACACTGTGCTAAACATAAAATTAACAATACAGTGACCTTACAAGTAGAGCTCGCTACTCTGGGAAAATGTACAGCAACATGGATATTGTCTTCTTTAAAAACTGCGCCTGTAACTTCAGGGTATATTTATAAAGTAAATGTGATGATAGTCTGGTACAGGAAACACAACAGGAAGGTCTCAACTCGGACTTTAAAAGATTTATTTTCACAAATAAAAATAAAAAACAAAACACACGTTAAGCGCTTTCATCTGGCTAGCAGACTTCCTCAGAACACAATTGATAGTTACTGCACTCTTTAAATACCAATGTTTGGCGCCAAAACACAGAAACAAATTTTAGATTTAAAGACATATTACGCGAAAGTAATGAATAATTTTGTGGTTGCTTGTTAAAAATAATTTGTGGTTGCTTGTTAAAAATAATAATAATAATAATGCTTGTTAAAAACACTAGTTAAAAACACACTGCCCAAATACATTGTAAATAAAACTACTAACTATACAATATATATAACTTCATATATAAAGTTGTATGACAATGCTCATACAATACACTTGTAAGTTGATAATGATATATCATGGCATGTATTTGAAAAGTTGATATTGATATACCATGGCATGTATTTGTAAAATTAATTAATTAATATATCATAGCATATATTTAAAAAGTAATATATCATAGCATATATTTGAAAATTATTACATCATGACATGCATTCAAAAATTAAAAAATTATTAAATAATCAATATTAAATGGTCAATATATCATATATTTACAAACCTATCTATGAAATATTCTATTTGATCAAATTACAATAAAAATCAAAATGCTATTTGAACTATTTGGACATAATGAGGTAAGGTTTGATACTAATAAAATCATTGATACCTGGGTAACTGGTGGCATCAACATATATCTGCCACCTGCTCTCTTTCAAAGCCAATAATGCTTTAATATTCCCACCATACGGTGAAGGTCCCACTGTATCAATGATGTTGAATTTAAAATAATGTCTATCATTGTTGTGTAATATGTGCCGATATAAGGCGTTCTTGTTATCCTGAGTTCTAATACTATATAGGTGTTCATAGATGCGTCGTTTGAATTGTCTCTCGGTCTTGCCGATGTAGTATGCATTGCATGCCACACACATAGCTAAATAAACCACAAACTTGGTGTTGCAATTACCATGTCTGCTGTATACATATGTTCTATTGGAATTTTCCAACTTACATCCTCTATCCTCATTGATAAATTTACTTTGGTTACACGCTCCACATTTTTAGTGGATGAACTTTCTCCTTTCTTCCTGATTCCATTGGATTCCAACAACTTTTTTATATTGTAACCAGTTTTGTATACAATCTTGGGATGCATACCCAACATCTGTGTTAATTCATCATTGCGTATAACCTGATTCCATCTATCTTTGATAAAGTTTTCAATGTAGTGGACAGTAGGTGAATACATTAATACACATACCCTTCGGCTGTATTCATCTCCGGGGATTTTGGCTTGTGTGGAAATTGCACTACCAAAATTCCCCAATAGGGACATGTACTTTTTGCCCCATTCGCTAGTAACATACTTAACAGTATCAGTCAAAAGGTTTGCTGGATACCCCCTAATAATGAACATAGATTTAATAAGTTCCATTTCTTTTAACATAATCTCCCTAGTGGAGGACATTCGGGCAGCCCTAATGCATTGCCCTTTGAAAATGTTTTTGAACACATGGGGAGGGTGATTGCTACTGTATAACAAGTAATCATTTGAGAATGTCTCTTTCCTATAAATACTAGATTTAAACCCATTATCCCCTTGGCTTATGTAAGTGTCCAAATATGCAATGCCACTGGTACTAATGGAGTGTGTAAACTTGAGAAATTCTGTTGTATTGTTGATGTAACTAATGAAATCAGAGATCTTATCAATCGGTCCATCCCACAGCACAAAAAGGTCATCTAAGAATCTGGTGTAATGAACAATGTGCTGGTAATGTTCTGATTTGAACAGATATTCTGATTCCCATTCAAGCATCACCAGGTTTGCGAATATGGGAGCACATGCTGCTCCCATTGCCACACCCTTAGTTTGTTTGAAGAACTCATTTTCAAACTGGATGTAATTGTGGTCCAAGACCAGCCCCATCATGTCTGTAATGAGGCAAATTTTGTCCCAACTCAAACTGGAGCATTTCCTCAAACTGCTACTGAAGTACTCTAAGCCCAAATCCCTGGGGATACAGGAGAATAAATCAGTTACGTCGATAGTAATAAAAATGAGGTTATTTTTCCATACTTGGGATGTTAACTGGCCCAAAAACGTCCATGAATCTTTAGTTAAGTGTGGGATATTTTTGTACACAGGCTTTAACCATGTATCAATGGCTACACCCAACGGGAATGTTTTAGCTTTACTTCCTGATATAATAGGCCTGAAGGGAGGGTGTGTAAGATTTTTATGGACTTTAGGTATACCAACAATCGTGGCTAATATAGGGTATTCCACCTTTAGAAAGTCATATGTCTCTAAGCTGATGCTATTGTCCAACATATATTCCTCCAAAGCTAAATCAATACGCCTATAACCTATATTGATTTCATTAAGTGAAATTGCATCATAATTTCCTGATTGATGCAAAATATGATATATTTCATTAATGTAATCCATATTGTTAAATACAACAATCCCTCCCCCTTTGTCTGGTTTCATTAACCTAACCTTTTTGTTGTTCACAAACTTCCATAAGCACTTATATTCATCCTCTGTCAAATTCCCCTGTGGACCTATATTGTTACTCTTGTCAACCTTGTAATTATTTCTAAAACTATAGATATCATTACAAACCATTTTCTCAAAGTTTGACACTTTTATATTGCTAGGAGGTATAAAAGTACTTTTCTTTTTAAGACCTGGGGATACCGTGTCGGTATGTTCACCATTACTTTGTCCAAAATGAATGGCTAAATTTAACCTCCTACAATATAATTTCACTTCAACAATTATGTCCACCAAATTGAAACTGACAGTAGGAATGAATTTCATGCCTTTTGAGAACACACTAAAAAATTCATCAGTTATCTCAAGGTTGGTATAATTAAACACATTAAACCCTTGTTTGGAGAAAATGATCTTACTTCCAGTACTGTCTTGTGTTTCATTTGTGCCAACTACCTCTTCCTGATGGTTAACTGTATTGTTAAATTCATTATTGTGTTCTAAACCTAGTAAATGGGAATATTCAATGCCATGGTCAATAGGTTCATAAACATGTTCAGTATTTGTGGTATCTAATACATGCATGTTTTTCCCAAGTCTAATCATCTCATTCTCCTGTTCCTTGTTGAATATGTGTTTTTTGATGGTGGGTAAAACCTGCCCCCTTGAAAATTCACATCTTCTTCAGTTTTCCTATGTTCATTGTGTACATCCCTATCATGGTCATTAATCATGCTGTTCCTTGGCCAAATATATGCCCTTTGATTGTCATACTGATCAACATCACAAACTATTTTCCTTTGTTTCCTTTCATAAATTGAGGAAGCTTCGCGGTTAGCATCTATAAACTGCTTGTCATATAAGTCATTCCACTGACTAAACATTACATTGTTAATAATGTCCACATTTAATTTGTCCACCTCAGATATTACCCTAGACAATTTATCATTGTTTTCTGCATTAATAATTTGATGTAATCAAAGCCAAAACTGTCAAACAGTTTATTGAACTCCACAATAGTAACACGGTTCAAATCCTGCCCAATTGGTACTTTAAAAAATCTAATACCTTTGGGTACAATTTTTAAAGCTAAACATTTGCTGAAATAGGCATTTTCTATTTTTAAATTTTTAAATTCATAGATAGGTTTGCAAATACATGATATATTGACCATTTAATATTGATTATTTAATAATTTTTTAATTTTTGAATGCATGTCATGATGTAATAATTTTCAAACACATGCTATGATATATTATTGTTTAAATACATGCTATGATATATTCAATTAGTTAATTTTCCAAATACATGCCATGGTATATCAATATCAACTTTTCAAATACATGCCATGATATATCATTATCAACTTACAAGTGTATTGTATGAGCATTGTCATACAACTTTATATATGAAGTTATATATATTGTATAGTTAGTAGTTTTATTTACAATGTATTTGGGCAGTGTGTTTTTAACAAGCATTATTATTATCATTATTTTTAACAAGCAACCACAAATTATTTTTAACAAGCAACCACAAATTATTCATTACTCTTGCGTAATATGTCTTTAAATCTAAAATTTGTTTTTGTGTTTTGGCGCCAAACATTGGTATTAAAAGAGTGCAGTAACTATCAATTGTGTTCTGAGGAAGTCTGCTAGCCAGATGAAAGCGCTTAACGTGTGTTTTGTTTTTTATTTTTATTTGTGAAAATAAATCTTTTATAGTCTGAGTTGAGACCTTCCTGTTGTGTTTCCTGTACCAGACTATCATCACATTTATATTTATAAAGTAGATTGATCGGTATTATTTATAGTTTTGAGACTTTTGCTCTTTTATTTTGTGAATCTAGCAAATGCCTTCCAGCAGATGAACAGTCACTGCTACTATAGCCCTGCTGTCTTTCCGAACACTGAAAATATCAAACAAGCATCTTTTATTCTTAGAATTTTGCTTCATCCGTAACTGTGTAGTGCATGTAAACATACTGTAGGGTACCTTTTGAGAGCAATCACTTGTTATAATTTATTCTCTTCCTCACATGCTTCTATCAGAAAAAGTAAGAAAATTTCCCCTGAGATAATTCCAAAACTCTTTAGTTTATTCTTGCTATAGACAGAAAAGTAATTACTAAAAATTGGAAAAGTAAAGTTGCTGCCTCTAGTGTTGAATATTATTCTTCTTCTTTCAGCTTTTTCCCAGTTAGGGGTCACCACTGCGGATGACCTGTTCGCTCATGATTGGCAGTGGAGTTTTACGGTGTTGAGTTGCCAGCCCGACGTCCAACCTTCCACAGAAGGCACACACATGCACACACCTAGGGCCAATTTAGAATGTCCAATCCACCTACAGCATGTCTTTGGGATATAGGAGGAAACCGGAGCACCCAGAGGAAACCCACACGACCACAGGGAGGACATGCAGACTCCGCACAGAAGGCACCCCCAGCCGAGGATCGAACCGGAGAACCTCTTGCTGTGAGGTAGCAATGCTAACAACTGTACCCACCGTGGCCCTAGTGTGGAATATTATTAGTATGGCAAAATTGTCTGTAGTAGTGAATTGCATACTACAAAGATGAGAACTTCTAATATAATGCATACATATAAAGCTTGGCTTAAACTTAAAGACTTTCTTGAAAAAAAAATTGTTGATGTATAGCTTCGATTTATTGATCAGATGTGGAACTATGTAAATAGTTGTTTGTTTGATAAATTATATGTTTATTGTTTTCAAACCAAATAAAAAAAAATAAAAAAAAAAGTAAGAAAATTTCCCATTTTCTGATCTCTACTTGGGAATGCATATATAATATTATCATAGTTTGCAGTTAAGTGTGTGTGATTTGGGGAACTATTTTGATGAACATTTTTGTATTCTTGATTGCCTCTTACCTTTTAAATTTTGCAGTTTTTTTTATGTTCTGAGTCTGGCTACTCACTAGTACTGCCTTTAGAAAAATCTAATAATGATGATGTAGTAATTCAATAATTGTGTCTGCAGATTTTCATCAGTTATGACAAGTGTAGTTGCAAATACATTATTTTAAATTCAAAGCAATATGGGTTCTCAAGCCCACACATCTTAGTTCACAGATACTCAAAAAATGCAACTTGAAACCTATAACTCGAGAATACATATTTCAATAAAAAGTACTCAAGATTGTCAGGTATGTAAACAAAAGAAGACATGGAAGACTCCCACATATATACCCTGCATACATTATTACTCTCCATCCTATTATACTGTACCTTGTGGAAATAATCAACAGACAGTTAAAAGCTGTTTTGCTAAGATTGGAGCCTTTTGTCAACAAGTCTGTTTGTCAACATGTGAGGGAGTTAGTTGATAGACAACCAGTTGATCAAAATGTGCTGTCTGTTCTCTGAGACATTGCAGGACAGTGGGGATCGAGGAGTATGTCCTTTCCCACTGTAGTCTGATAAAGGAGTTGGTATATATAACTAGCAGTGGGTGCATGCAAGCCTACAAAAAACATTGGGCTAGTTTTTGTTTTTGACCCTTTGTGTAGCGATTTTTATGGTTTTCAACAGCTAGGTGTTGATCATTGGTGGAATGACAATGTATGAGTTAGATGGAAGGTTGTGTATCTGTGTGTCTGTGTGAGGCTGAGATCCTAGAGAGCAACAAATAGTGTCTGGCTGAGAAAAAACAAATCACTCCAATATTTATAAAGGAAATAAGTACAAATAGTTGCCCTCCTTGAGCTGACAAGTTCAAGAAGTTGTGATGCAAGAACTCTTTTATCGAGAAACAGCATGTCAGCCTTATGACTACATTCATCTGCGTTCAGTATTCTGCGTTGTCTGATTTTCTGGGATGATTGCCTCATGACTGAGTAAACACTCAAAAAATCACTTACAAAAGACCAATCTTTTTAGATATAATCTAAAATAATTGAATAAGAAAAAAATAATTTTTTACCCCTCAGGGGGTCAAGCCCTGCACCCCACACCCCATGGTTATCATGTCTACCAGCAATGAAATCGCTCAACAGTGTTGAAAGGGCAATTTCCCAGACCCTACTGTGATACGATCTTGCAGGGAAGCAGCCAGCTGGCTGCAAAAACTGTCTGTAAGTGCATTCACTCCTATAGATTGTAACCTCTGGGATAGTAGGCCAGCTGGATGTGAAGCTAGTTTAACACTTTTTATGTAAGAATTGTAACTGTTAGTACACATAATAAGAATTTGTATGGATACTATGTCATGAGGTTAAGCAGAAATAAGTTTTCCAGACATAAGCCTGTTTTTAAGTAGTAAACTACAGTGGGGTCATCAAATAAAAAACGTGACAAAGTGTACAGTAAAACAGTATTTACAGATTGACTGTTATTTGAATTGACATGCCTTCACACCTATGTTTCTGGAGACCTAGGTCAACCAGGTAAAGGGAGGTCTAGTTGATTAACAGGATTAAACAGTTGTTAAGTAGTACTTCTGCTGCTGACTAGGGGTGAAGGGGGATGAATTAGAAATTTAATATTCCAGAACAGTGACTAGGTGAAAAAATTGTTAGCTGACAGGTTACTGTGAGACAGGAGTCTGGACAGAGTTTCTGGGATGCCCAGTAGGTTAGGGTGGTCATATGCTTGCTCACTGTTATGGTGCATATCTTGTAAGGGGAATTAGAACATTCTGGAATACAGCACACAGAAATTCATACATTTATTTCAAGTGAAGGAACTATGAATTTTCTCTCAGCTCTTAGAATATGGATTGTTACTTACCCACTGACTTGCTTGAATACTATTAATAGTATAAGCTAGACCTGCAAGTTCTAAGACAGTGTTATGGATGGTGCTGCTCTTAAGGTTTTGCCACAAATTGTTATCTTGGCATTGTAGACTGTGCTCACCATTGATAAGGAATGGCAGATTGCTTGTTTTTTACTAGATAAGTGAGTGGCCTGTCACTTGATAGTTAATAGCGTCCTTCCCAAAAATGTGCTTATTGTTTATTTTAATGCTTTTCTGCCATTGTAATATATGCATATTACTGTGAGTGATTGTTGTTTTCTAATTTGATAAAGTTACTTGTTGGGGTTACAATGCAATATACCCTCATTTACAGTAAAGTTTTAGCCTTCCTGATATTATTTTATGGAAAGACAGTGCATTGTGTTGAGGAAAATATTTACTGTGATTTTTCTCTCTTCCTTGATTTCTAATGAGAGTACTGTGATTTTTCTGCTTATTTGACTATCTTGTCTAAAAGTGCCAGTTTATCTTTTTGCATTATTAGATATCTCTTACATAACAGTTTAACGTATATTAAAATTCTTGGCTTGAAAATGTAGCTTTACACTTTTATACAGACTCGTAATTGTTGTAAGTCACACTTTGAAGCTAAGATGGCAGGCTGGTCATCTGTGACTTAAACTATACACATACATGTTAAAATACGGACTACAAAAAGAATGTAGGATCCTTTCTGCTCACCTTATTTCTAAATATTTCCTCATCCATTTCTCTGTTATCTCTGCTTCATGTCTCATTAATGCCTGCAGTGACAGCATCTTCATTGTTGAATTGTTCTGCATCTGCTCATAGTGTTGGGGGGCTTATTGTGTTGCACAGTATTTTTCTCTATCCTCATTATTTTTTTGTCATTTGTTCCCTAGCTCTCTACTCCGGCCCTGTACATCCCCCTTCCAAATATCCCTTGTCCTACTCTGCAGTGTTATAGTTTTACTCACTGCCTGTCACATTTTTATATAGGTGCTTCCTCCCATCTGTCCATTTATATTCCAGATATCACAAATTATCTCCCCTTTAGTAACAGGAAGCTTGACTTTGGCTATTTTTCAGTCTTTGCCCTGACCTTCTGCATGCCCATACCTGTGCCCTTATATATCTCGTCAATCATTTTTTCCCAAATCCTCTCCTTCCTGATTGATGACACTGGTTGCTGGCACAGATAACACTTGTGAAAATGGTGCTGTGCCTTGCAGTCCCCCAAATGTGCCAGTCACATTTTTAGCTCTGATATTTGCTTCTGTTAGTTTTCCTAATGACAGATTATTTGTGCTAATTGGAGCTACAGCATGTAAACATTATGCAAGATTTGTGACTGCTGCAGTTATCTCTTGTCTTATGTTTCCTGTTATTAGCTCTAGCACTGTTCTTGCTGCTAGCAGATTCAACGCCACTGATTTTCCCCCATTTTATGGCTTCAGTAAACAAGTTTCCATTCCCCAGTACAGTGATGGTGAACCTTTTGGACTCCGAGTGTCAAAAATTTGGAAAATGCCTATCTTGACTCTGCTGGTGGGGCAAAAGAGAAACAATTCTTTACATATTAATTTATTTAAAAAATATAGTGCAATCATATGTGTTGCTATGTATTATAAAAGTAAAAGAAAAATCAGTGACTTATAATAGAGAAAACTATATGCACACTGATAACTGGGCTTAAAATAATGCACCAAAAATTACCTTACTTTTAATAGTAATTTTGAATTGAACTGAAAAAAAATATGGAGTACACTGCATCTGATTTGATTAACATCAATAATGACTTTTTTGTTACTGAGTTTTAATAGATAAATGCAGAGCCACATATTTCTTGTATTTTTGTTAATTCAGTTTCCTTGGTAACTCAGGTGTTGGTGAATGCTGGTGTGTCACCCAAAACATTGTGGCATGTCAGGTTTGCCATCACTGCCCTAGTACAACCCCCCCATCAGTTTCCTCCAGGGTCTTCTCTTGCACACCTTGCAGTATGCACCTGCGTGTCACCATTCCTTATGCTCCTTAGACAAGTCTTGCACTCAGTTGAATATCATAGACTTTTCTTCCTCTACTATTGCATCTGTCCACTTTGCTGCCTGCTCCTTTCCTTTTATTCTGCATTTCTACTAAGTTTCTGGATTAATAGCCACTCCATTTCCTCTTCTATTTTTCCTCTTTCCCATCATTTCCTGTTTTCATATTTCTTTCTTGCCTTCTTCACTTCTTGTAGTATTGCAAAATGGCCTTTTCTGCCTTTATTCCCCTTCCTCTATTATGGTGCTGATCTCTTCAACATACAACTTTCCCAGTTTCAGCCTCTTCCCTATTCTTCTCTCTCTTTTCTTACTTATAGCACTTTTTATTCATTTATTGTGTATTCGTATCTTCCCTTTGATTTTTCTCAATGTCCTTCAAGGATGCATCTGCAGTCCTTACAAATGGGTTGTGTGTCCCAGGCAGGCAGCCCTTCTCGTCGGTTCATATCAGTCCTTTATTTTTTCTTTTGTTCTCCTTAACTACTAATGCTTCCCTCCCTTCCCTGCTGCTCTTCTGTGTTCCATATTCATGTCTACCTGTCATTACCTGGCCTAGCTACCAAATTTACTTTTGTAAACTATGATTACTCAAACTCAAGCTGCCAATCCATCTTATCTGTAGCTGTCTCACCAACACTCCCATTTCACACCTTGCATTTTTACCATCATTGTCTGCCCTCTATTACACAGCACAGATGTCCTTCTATTCTCATGTTGCAGTATTCTAACATGAGGAATCGTCCGCTTGAGGTGACCCAAATTTTGGGCCCATCTACAAAAGCTTTGCCTAGCTGCTGTATGGTGCATGGGACGTCACATGTAGGTACCATAAACCGTGACATCTGCATGCACTGACCTCAGAACTTCCCTGCTGCAAGTCGAATGTCAGCTTGCTCATTCTGATCCATGCCAAGTGACTCCCAAAAGATAAGTACCCCATTGGGGCATCTCTTTTCTAGCTTTTGTTGCTGTTTTGTTTTCCAATTAGTTGATTCCATCCATGTCATCTGGGAAGGGAAAATGTAAGTGTGGATGTCAAATTCCACAGAAAGATAGCCATGACCTCTGCCTTTTCTGTTTAGGGCCTACCCATGACTACAAAGTGTGTTCCATCTCTCCGTCATTTGTTCCAAAAACACTGCACAGCCATCTTCCAGCCCTGAACTTATTCATTGAAAACCAACACCTTAAATAACTCGCCTCAGGCATGGAAGCAACGCTGGCCATTTCAGTTGAATTGCCGAGAAAGAAGGCCAAAGTTACTAGGCCAGAAAAAGAAACTGCGCCTCAAAGTTTGGACATCCTGCCAGCTGCATATTTAGGGGCTGAGGTATGTCTGATGGCATTGGTGACCTTGGTGGATGCAGCTTCGGATACCACCTTAGTTTCTCCAGCCTTCATGTCCATGGAGGTACCTGCAACATTGGCTTCTCATGTTAGGGAGAAACCAGGTTCACCTGATTGGTTAGTGTTACCTTCCATTCCATAGGAATCCACTCCAAGCCCTTTGCTGGCCTTGAATCAGAGGCCTTCATCTGTTCAGCGTATAACTAAGACCTCCTCTCTGAAATGAAAGCAGAAGACCAAACAATTGTCTGCTCCATCTGAAGGCTTGCCAGACTGACGGGCATTTTCTCGGTCTCTGTGTAATGCCTTTATGGCCCTTAGGCCTGCTTCCTCCCAAGCTCCTGCTAATCTACCAACTTTGATCCCTAGGCCTGCTTCATTGGGCCCATTACCCCAACCTGAGTCTCTAGAGGAGGACTCTTTCTCTCCTTCTTCTAATGAGTCCCTCTCATATGTCTCTCAGCTGGCCTTTCCCGTGGGATACTGTTCTCCAGAAGAGGTCTCCTTAGAGAGTGATTCCCCACCTGAAGCTATAACCTTTGGGGAAATAATTTCAGAAATGAGGGAATATTTCAAATTTGATTCCACACAAATGAAAGAAGTATAAAAAAGGTATTATGAACTTCTGCAGGTAGAATCCCCCTCCCCCTCAGCCATTCCCCTAGTGATCCCAGCCTACCTGGATGCCTTTACCTCAGCTTCAAAAGCACCATAATCTCAACCTCCAGCTCCAAAGAGACCAGACAGGTTCTATAAAGTTCCTGATAACTTTAAATATGTCATCAAGCCTCCTATGGAGATCCAGCTGTGATTGCTGTCTCGGCAGACAATCCACACAGATTCCCTCTTCATCCTTACTCCCATAAGAGAAAGACAGTAAAATAATGGACACACTGGGGAAGAGAATATATATATACTTCATCTACACTGGCTTTCAGAGCCATCAATTACCAAATGCATATGGAAAAGTATGCTTTGGATCTCATCTCACAGGCCATGGATCAGCTGTCCTCCATACCAGATTCCTCATTAAGGCACAAGTTGCCTCCACCCTCTCCTTAGCTGCTCAAGTCACTAGACATTCAATTAAATGCAGCTGTGATGCTGTAGAAGCAGGTCTGCTGCTTCAGCCTTGGATTTCTGTAGATACTACTGGCTCAGACTACAGCCATTACCAGATGATTTTAAAAACAAGATTATGGATGCTCCTCTTGACAATAACTTTCTCTTTGGGAAACAGCCAGCAGAGTTGTTTAAAAACCTGAAGAAAAAGGGCAAGGAGCTGTATGACCTTAAGCACCTCTTTGCCTCATCAGAACCTACGGTTCACGAAACTATCCCTCCAAACCAAGCACCACCTACTCCCAAATCTAGAAAAGGTTCCAGGAAATCATCCTCAACCAGACCACCCTCTTCACAGCCCTTTACTAACAGGTCAACCTCTGCATGACTGTCAGACCCCTCCAAATCACCTACTACTTTCTGCCTGCCTCTCTCACTGTCTCAGACAACTGTGTCTTGTCAATTGTGGAAAAGGGTTACTTCATGACCTGGTGGGAAATCCCTCTCCAAAAAGGTATCCCACAACCTACAAGGGACCAAACACATCTCCTCCCACAAGTCACATGAGGTCTCTTTCATCAGGGCATGATCCAAAGGGTTCCTCCAGAACAGAAAGGCCAAGGCTTCTACTCCAGAATCTTCCTAGTCTCAAGAAAGAATGACCCATGGAGACCCATCCTACACCTGTCCCTTCTAAACCCTTTTCTGCATGTACCCACCTTCCGTATGCTGTCACTCCAAACCCTCTTTCTACTCTTGACTCCCAGATCTTTCTTGGCCACTCTAGACCTGAAGGATGCATATCTTCATATTCCTATCCACCCATCCCATCAAAAATCCCTGCATTTTGCTGTGCAATCCTTGCACTATCGGTTTACGGCCTTCCCTTTTGGCTTGTCTACAGCACCAAGGGTATTTACAAAATGCCTAGCCCCTATAGTGGCCTTTTACAGGATGAGGGGCATTCAAATCTTCCAATACTTGGATGACCTCCTTATTCAGGCAGATCAACCAAATACCCTGTTAAAACACCTTCAATTCACCATTTCCCTCCTTGAAGGACTAGATTTCACAATCAGTCAACTCAAATCCTCCCTTACTCTTACCCAAAATCAGATTTTCCTGGGCTGCAGAATAAAGTCAGATTTGATGAAGGCCTTTCTTCCCCCAAACAAGATCACATCATTGACCACGTACTTCCAAGAACTACTCCTGACCAACTCCATCTCAGCCAGGGAGTTCCTTCACCTCCTGGGTCTCACAGCAGTCGCAATTCCCACGCTACACCTGGCCAGACTATATATGAGGAAATCTCAGTAGTATATGAAAAATGTTTGGTCCCAACATGCTCATCTGTTAGAGTTTCAGGTCCCATTCCTTCCCTGTCTCAAGAAGGAAATCCTGTGGTGGATCCAGCAAATTCATCTGAATCCAGGACTACCATTACAACCTCTCCCCACAGTTTAACAAATGTACACAGATGCATCAGATCTGGGGTGGGAGGGGGGGTGATTATGAATGGCCTGAAGGTTCAAGGGTAATGGGACACTTGCCTTCAGAAGAAACACATCAGTATCAGGGAGTTGACTGCTCTTATCCTACTCCTGAAAGCATTCCTTCCTCTTATCCATCCAGGGCGACTAAAAGTTTTACAGACAACAGCACAGTCCTGTGGTACATCAACAAGCAAGGGGGGACAAAATCCTACTTGCTCTGAAGGCTAGCCATCCAAACTTGGGAAATGGCCATCCTCTCCAAATTGATGCTGCAGGCAGTTTACATCCCCTCACAAACCAATGTTCTGCCAGATGCCCTCAGCAGGTCAGTGTTACAGAATCATGAATGGATGTTGCACAGAGATGTCTTCATGGACATTATCCACTGGTGGGGTACACCACAAATAGATCTGTTTGCCTTCCCTCTGAACAGACAGCTACAGTTATTCTGCACAAGAGCCCCCTCCCCACAAGTGTGGAGAGTGGATGCCTTCACAATCTCCTGGAAGAGGGTGTTTTTTTTATGAATTCCCTCACTTTCCTCTCATGCAGGATGTCCTGCTGAAGATTCAACAGGACAAACCAAAAATCTTGTTGGTGACCCACTTCTGGCCACAGTAGCAGTGGTTCCCCCTGCTTTTTTCGCTAAGCAAAAGGCAATTACCATGATTTACCTCACAAGGTGGATCTCATTACACAACAAAAGGGATCTGTCATCCACCCACACTTACAAACTCTCAGACTAACCCTGTGAGTGATAAACTTTTGATCCCTTTTAGACACATTTATTCAGAGGACATGCTTTCTGTCCTGCAGGAGGCCAGGAAACCCACTACTAGGAGATCCTACTTATCCAAATGGAAAAAAGTTCTCAATTTGGTGTCTACACGGGCAACTAGATCCCTTTCAGGCATATGTACCTCTAGTTTTGTCTTATCTATGTGAACTACTTAAGTCTGAACTTTCATATTGTGCAGTAAAAGTCCATTTATCAGCTGTTTCTGCTTGTTTACTTCTTAGCCCACAATTATTATCCAGATTACAGGTAAAGCTTTTTCTTAAGGGGTTCTACACATCATTACACCAAGGAAACCCATCCCTCCTCCTTGGGATCTGGATTTTATTCTAGAAAATCTCACAACTGCTCCGTTTGAACCAGCAGCCTCAGCCACCTTAAAGATGTGCAGTTGGAAAACAGTGCTTCTTGTAGCCTTGACTTCAGCTAGAAGGGTCTCAGAGTTCCAAGGACTCATGGCCAACCCACCTTACTTATTAGTTCATAATGATAGGGTCTCTCTTCGCACCAACTCCTCCTTCATGTCTAAAGTGATCCATGAACTATCCCTTAATCAATCTATCCATGTACCCACTTTCTTTCCTTCTCCTCAAAATGAGAGAGTGCTCCATTCCCTGGATGTTCACAGACAACTTAGAATCTACCTAGACAAGACCAAGCACATCAGAAAGTAAAATCAGCTGTTTGTATCCTTTCACCCAGGGCTCTGAGAAAGGCTGTATCCAAACAGACACTCTCTTCTTGGATTTCCCACATGACATCCTTCTGTTACTCCTTCCATGGCAAACAGTGGCATTATACTGTGAGGGCCCACTCCACCAGGGCTGTGGCCTCCTCAGGGCCTTTTTTCAAAGGACTAGATACAATGTCCATTCTAGAGGCAGCCACTTGGACTTCAGTCCACACCTTTACTAAACATTATAGACTGGACAACATCTCTAGGGCTAGGGCAGTTTTGCTGAAGCCATCCTGCGTAGATTCATAGAGAACTCCTCTATCTCCTCCTCCCATATCACATGCTGAGCTTTGGTATTTTCCCTCATGTTAGAATACTGCAACATGAGAACAGAAGGACATAGAATAGTTGTACAAAATCTTACCATAACCATAGATGTCCTTCTCTTCCATGTTGCAGTATTCCTATCCCTCCCTCCTTCCCCCACTTAGAACTTCTTTGCTTTTTTCCCCTTACCGGATGACATCCTTAGCAGCTATCCTTAGACTCTTGCCTGACTGGGGCATTCAGTTCTGAGGTCAGTGCATGCAAACATCACATTTATGGCCCACAGTTTATGGTACCTATGAGTGACGTCCAATGCACCATACAGCAGCCAGGCTAAGCTTTTGTAGATGGGCCAGACATTCGGTCACATCAGGCGGAGGATCCCTCATATTAGAATACTGCAACATGGAAGAGAAGAACATCTATGGTTATGATAAGAGCCGTGGTGGTGCAACAGTTAGCATTGCCACCTCACATCAAGAGGTTCTCAAATTTGATTCTCATCTGGTGTGCCTTCTGTGCGGAGTCTGCATGTCCTCCCTGTGGTTGCGTGGGTTTCCTCCGGGTGCTCCGGTTTCCTCCCACATCCCAAAGACATGTTGTAGGTGGATTGAATACTCTAAATTGGCCCTAGGTGTGAGTGCGTGCATGTCTGTGCCTTCCGTGGAAGGTTAGGCGCCAGGCTGGCAACTTGGTACCGTAAAACTCCACTGCCAATCATGAGCAGACAGGTGATCCGCTATGGCGACCCCTAACTGGGAAAAGCCGAAAGAGGAAGAAGATTCTTTCCCTAAAATACACAGCCCTGGCTCTTCATCCATATAAGCCACTCTAATCCTCATTACTTTGCTAAGCACTGTTTCGATGTAATGTAGCATGCATGTGGGTGGGTGTGGGAACCATGGCTGCTTTGTCATCTTCCATTCCACTTAATTTGATGTTAAGGTGGAGTCAATAGGAAAAGCAGTGGGACAATGTTGTGTTCTACCAGTTTTATGTTCTTGAAAGTGCTCCTCACTGATATTCAGTATCAGTGCTAAATATGGCTGCACCTCTGACAGAAACTTAGCGTTACTGGTAATGTACTGGAATTGCTATTAACTAGTGTTAAGGGCTTAGATATTTTGTTATCTATTTGCTGGTAGAACTTAATGAGACCTGTGTGGCTCTGTTAATAATAAACATGTGAACACACTGTTTGTTAACTAACAGCAGAAAGTGCTTTAGATTTCCCTGCAGAAAGCATTTAAAAGTGATGCCGGCTGCCTGCTTTGGAACCATGTTCACTTCCTGAGATTGCTTACTGGAGGTGCAGCAAACAGCAACTATTTTGTTGTCTACTGAAAACAGCCTGCCACATGACACTGTTTGTGATAGAAAGTCATTGCATTTCCAAGTCCATTTAAATTACATTTTGTTCCATTCTGTTTTGTCCTTTCCATAGTCAGCTCTTTCCTCAGATGTCTCTCTTCCACCCTTATAGTTGTAGCTGTTTTTTCTTCCATGCTATAGATTATTTAGGATATCATATATGCCCTTATTTCAGTTAACTGCAGATGGCCAAAATAAAACAGGTGACTTGTCTTGAAGATCACTGCTATGAAATTGTACACCCACAGATGATCACTTTCAAAACCACACTGACTTCTCAAAGCAGGGTAGGCAACCTTTTAAGAAGGCTTCCAGCTCTTACAGTTCCATTGTTTCATAGGTGTGTACTAGGCTAATGACTACTGAGGCCTTTTTTTTAAGCCTAGTCATGGATCCGAAGTGTCTGACAAGTTCTGGTACCCTTGGCAGTGTCAGTATTGGCTTTGGAGATGAAACATTTACAAGCATGGACAAACAGAGGTCTTAAATTGTTTTACTCACTGTGCCAACTGACTACAGCTATGTCTCCAGCAGATTTGCTAATATTGTAGTAGTACAGATTTTCACTGCATGCAGAAATGCATTTCTGGTAATTTTCTTCCACTTGTCACCCCACCTCCCAGGCAGTAGCAGCATCATATGAAATCAGTGACAATTTCTTGATGATCCCTTTGGTAGATAGTATGCCTGCACCGAGTAGTCAGAAACCTTGTAAGAACCTACTGGAAATTTTGACTGATGCACTCTGTGATATAGCCATTCATGGTAACACCAGCTGCTTGCCCTTAGTGGAGTGATAAGTACAGTAGGCTCAAGTGTTACTCTTCAGCATTGTTGCCAAGGGTTACATAATTCTGATGGTAGGACCCATCCACACAACTTGCCACTGTTTGTAGTTGGCTAATACCTCTGTAGCTGTCTTCTGTGTGTGTGTGCTCTGGATACATAAGTATATGTTCTAACTGCAGTCAGACTTGGAGACAAAAGAATCCTAATTCACCATGCCCCCCCCCCCCCAATATAGCAAGTGTTAAGTTTGTCGTATAAAATGTAAAGATCACTTCCATTTGTGTGTGTGTGGTGTGTGTACATTTAGATGATTGGGCATATGATCCTCATTATAGACTCATGCTTTTTATGATACACTGTGATCAAAAATACTCACCGATGGTTAGGTAAATAGTAAGGTATGAAATGCATCTGTGGGATAACCATGAATGCAGGTCATTGTGTTGCAAGAGCTAAATGTATCAGTGACTAATTAATTCTCAGGTTTAGGGCAATGTTTATACCATACACCACAGAAGCAAGTTCCTTTTCACTCTTCATAAAATAACCATCCATTTGTTTATTTTTTATGGTGTATGTTTACATTCTTTCAGTAATAGAAAGATATTATTCTAAATTCAGTTTGACATCATTTAGATCTTGTTGAGATGATCATGCTTCCCGTTTAAACAGGTAAAAACATGTACAATTCTAAACGTGACTGTTCTTGTATTCATGACACTATTCTTGTAAACAGATTTTTTTCCATCATATGTCAAAAGACCATAAACTGTAAAAACTGTAATGTATATTTATTACATTGTGACAGTCATTTTTTAAACCTTTTGTCTTACATTTTGGATTTATGTAAAGCATGCATTGTCTTAATATAAAGACAAATAGAAAGCAAAAATAAATACATTTACATGTATACATATTTAATCTATTTTATTAGCTACTTCTTCTGCAGTTACCTTCATAAACCCTGTATAGAACAATTTTTTTCTGTTCCATTTTAAATAAGATCAGTGCTTTCACCATTACAGATGTCTTATGATAAATTATTCAACAAATTGTTGCTATGGTGTTAATCTACAGTGTCCTTTTCTCTGAATTAAACCAAATTTTAAAATATTTACAATAAATCATACTAAACGTACCTTAGAAAATAAAATAAGGCACATTTTTAATATCTAATTCTTCTTCTTTTCTCTCCAGATATATATACCGTGCCCTCTCAATATTTAATTTGTTCCAGAAGTGTAACAGTGTAACCGTAGTGTAACATATCCTTTACTAGCATTTTATATATATATATATATATATATATATATATATATATATATATATATATATATATATATATATATGTATATATATATATATATATATATATATATATATATATTGTTGTTGTTGTTGTGTCTTTCGGCTTTTCCCGGTTAGGGGTTGCCACAGAGAACCTCTGGTCCGCTAATGATTGGCAGTAGGGTTTACATGCCAAGTTGCTGGCCCTGACGCACAACCTTCAATGAAGGTATGCCCATTCACGCATGTCTCCACACAGAAGATGCTCTAACTGAGAATCGAACAGGACAACGTCTTATGGTGAGGCAACAACGCTACCACAGCACCACCACCGCAGTGATATATATATATATATATATATATATATATATATATATATATATAGAGAGAGATGTAAAGTGAGAGAAAACCTGATGAGAGATATAAAGCGAGAGGAAGCCTGACAATTGCTTTGTTTATAGTACCCATTATTTGTGTATGTATGGAGTTATATATGGGAGTGTGGTATAATTAATCAGTTAAATTCATTGTGTCTAAGTTATCCTGGGAAAGCCGTTATACTCTAGTCATAATGAATGAGTTTTATTAAGAATTTATCTTGCCAAACTAGTAATGTGTAATTACAGTGGCTAAAAGCATGCAGGGTGATGGTAAATGTTGGATGACATGCCAAGAATTATGATAAATATATGAATCTGTAGTCTCTACCTGATGCTTGATTTATAATGTAGGCTTGTAGGTAAGTACTGGACTAGTTACCATTGCTGGCCATTTTAAACCTAGCCAGTTTCCCTTTTGGTGCTTGAATTAACTTATCCCATTTGATGGTAATTGTCCTTACCCATCCCATGGTCGGTAATTTTAAATTAGCCCTTATGAGAATAACTGGGATTATACCATAGATAATTTGAGGGGAATCCATGCATGGAATAAAGCATTTGGGAAATTCCTTTGTTCATTAGTAGACAGGGGGCAGTCTTGTGTTACATTTTCTATTACCCATCCATGGATCCAGCTTGCACTTGAATATGGATGGATGGGCTTTGTTTACATGGACATGGAGTCTGTTTCAAAGCAGTGTTATCCTCTGCAAAATATACCTGTCCCTCAAAAACATTTTGTTGATGTTGCAGAAGCAGTTTAGATCTCTGGAACAAGTATTTTTTGGTGCCATTTGACTTGCTGGTGTGCAGTAGGTCCATCAATACTGGGATGGAGGATGTCTTGTATGCCAGACACAGGCCAACTCTTAGCAGTCTATAGGATACTCAGTATAATGAAAGAGCTTTGAGTTGGTCCATATAGGACATATTGTTTGGGTCCTGTATCCTTTTAGTTATGTTCTCTGTGGGTGTTCCAGTTGTTGTATGTACCTGGAGAAATGCATGCATAATTGGCCTAATTAGGACTAAATAAATGGGTATAGGGCATCTCTGGATCTAGACGTAATCCCTTTGTTTATAAGCTGTGCAATACAGGAGGATTTTCTTATGACAGTGGACATGTGTTGGTCGAAAGTTGCATTGCTCTCCATGTAAGTTCCCAAATCTGGAACAACTGGATCAGCTCTTAGGGGTGTATTGTCAATGTGATAGCTCCCCAGGGTAAACAACTTTCCAAAGGATGCAATAATGCATTTATTGGCATTTCCTTTTAGTCCATGATTCTGGAACTAGTTATTTATTTGGGAGAAATGCCTGTGTCATTTGGGGATTCAGTGACTACTCCCAGCTTGCAGTAATGTGCAAGCTTAGTTAGCCAGAGCCCTTTGGTATTGGTCTTTACTTCAGATAAGTAGATGCCAAATGGGAGAGGTCTCAACACAGAACCCTGGGGCACTCCACTGGTGACTAGTGTCTTTGTGGTGATAGCTTTCCTGATTTTGATCTCCTTCCTATCCATGAGCCAGATGGCAATCCACCATTTGATGTATGAGTTTATTCTTAATTTACTTAGATTTTCTACTATGTTTGAGTGGGTGATTGTGTCAAAAGCCTTGGTCAGGTACAGATATGCTGTGGTACCATTTCCCATTCATCCATTGATTTGCTGACCTTTTCAACAATGTCTTCCAGGTTGAAAAAGCATGACCTGCCCTTGAAGAATCCAAACTGAGACAAGTCCAGTGTTTGGTGGTTACCTATGTCCTGATTGCTTAGTTGCAAGATAAGTCTTTCCATGGCTTTCCATGTGAGGCTGGTCAGACTTATGGGTCTGTAATTTCCTAGGTTTGTGGAAGGAACTCCCTTATTCAGGTGAATGACTGCAGCTTTTCTTCACTGACTGGTACAAAACTCATCCCGAAATTGAACATTGTTATAGGGGGGTGGCAAAATCCTTTTTCATGCTATTTAAGATGCATCCAGAAATATTGCCATGGCCCATCAATGCAGAATTTTTAGCTATTAATAGGTCTTTTAGGACTTGATTTTAGGCATATCTTGTGGGATAGACGGTAGGAAGAGAGGGTAATGTTTGAGCTGAATTTATCGACCAGTAGGCTGGCTAGGTCTTCAGCCTCATTTTAGGTAGCATTTTTCACAATCAGCTCAGTGAATTTTGCATTGTGTTGTTTGAGATTATGAACATGACTAAAAAAAGGCATTGTGATACTTGTTGACTATGGTAGCTCCTTTTTCCTTAGACTTGGCTTGGATGAATTTTATTAAGCATGTGTTTTGCTTGTTTATTTCAATGATGAGGGTCTTGTAATCATTTATGAATGTCTGTTGTTTGGTAATAAATATGTGTAAATTAAAACAAACAGGAACCACATCAAGGTATGTCTTCTGTAGTATGTATCAAAATGATTAAGAAACCATACCATCAATCATAAAGAACATTTTTTTCTGTATAGGAGAAAATATATAACTTCAAGAATACCAAGTGTTTTGAGGTGGTCACACTCTTTATCAAAACATAAATAAATAAATAAATACAAAATTGTACTCCACAGTATTTGATACATGCAAAGAAAAAAGAAAACTTCTGCAAATAAAAAGAACTAATAATATTTGCCAAAATTATTTTTGCTATATTTAAAAGTTTCTTTACAGCATGGAATCTCAGAGATAATACCTTGTAAATGGTTATGTTGTTATTGTATCTTTTCATCATGAAATGTGATTTCATGCGCTGACAGCAAAGCTCACCATCCTACAGTAACAAAATCTTTCTGTACTGAGGGATGTGATGCCACTGTCAGATTTCTGGGACTACCAAAAACCCATTATGGCGAACATTTTTGGAAACTGTTTATATGTTTATAGCTGTCAAACCTAAACTGGTACACATAACATTTAACTTTGTGAATACCTGTCTTATAACTGTAGCAAGTTATATTTTCTTTATTTAAAACCTTCAAAAACTTATTTTATACAACAACATGAATTCAGTAACAGAGTTACTTCAAATCCTTGTATAACCTTTGCTATACCAAATTTATGTTTTTATCATCCAAGGAAGGAAATTTAAACTTTAGTGTGCATGTGTTTGTGTGTGTGTCTGTATGTGTGTATCTCCATAGAATGTAGAAGTCAGTTTAGAGGATAAATAGTGTATTCAGAGTTGTGCACTCTACATATCCTATTACAGTGAAAGGAAATGTCCCTGGAGAGCTGTAATGCGTTTGCAGTGCACTCCACTTCATGGTTTATTCATATGCAGTTTAATTATTTAAGATTGGGGCCATTTTGAATGCAGTGTGATTTCCAATTGGCTTGCTGAAGTCCTTTTGTAATTTTACTTTTAACAATTTCTATAGTGTTGTAAAAGTACTGTTAGATTTAAAGATTTGCAGTGTGATTTCCAATTGGCTTGCTGAAGTCCTTTTGTAATTTTACTTTTAACAATTTCTATAGTGTTGTAAAAGTACTGTTAGATTTAAAGATTTGTGATTTTTCTTTCTTGTATGCATGTACCTTTATGCTTAGGGTTTTCATTAGACATGATATGATTATTTAACTATGAAATAACTTTAGAGAAACATTTCTAATTATAATTATCTGGAAGTTTATAATGCAGATATGATGTAAATAAATGAGACGACATCGATATCGAGCCCAGTGGCATTAATAGTTAATACGCAAAATGTAGAATTTCAGGTACTGTAGTGAGGAAATAATTCTATGTTGTGCAACTTGTAAACAAAGGTATGGCATCCTGGTCTAAAGATGTTACTGTTCTGCTGTATTTGAAGCTCATCAGATCTATTATTGAGTACAATGCCCCCTTTAGTATGTACTTGACTAGGCACATCCAACAATTGGAATGCCCACAGAGATTCCTCAGTAAAAGAATACAGAGTGTAAATAAAATGTCCTGTACAGACCACCTCAAGTCCTATCCCTGAATTCTGTCTCCTACAGGCTGTTGAGGGGAGATCTATGCCTGGAGTACAAGGCACCTTCAGACCCCATTCTGATATAACTCCTTCATGTCTGCAAAACAAGCAGCACTAGAATTACCTGTTCTAAAGACATAAACCTTGCCCATGATAAAAATACAGTCTGTTGGAAAGACAGGTATGTATCCTAGAGACGACTACTTCACTGGAACAGGCTCCACATCCATGTGAAGTACAGTTCCTCCCTAACCCAATTCAAGTGTAACTTAGACAATTGGATGGGGAGCAGGAAATTCACCCTTGCGTTAACACCTCTGTCTCTAATGTACACAGGCAGCCTATAAATATTTAATCTCCCAAGCTCCTGCTTACACTACCAAGGACACCAGAAATTGTCAGAGATATGGGATGCTTAGCTTGGTGTAAAATGGCCCTGGTTGCTGTTAATCTAATTCATACCTATGAGCCTATAAATAGATTGGGATCTGATAAGTGATGCATGTGGTCTCTTGTCATTTAGGTTTAGGGTCTGAGTTCTGTGACAAGGGGGGATCTGTTAGTCATAAAATGAGATAGTCTATCCTTCAGTATTAGGTAATAAGTTTGTCACACAATCAGATCCCTGTACATTGTCTCTATCCATTTTATGTGTTTTATTATGTTGTATGTATTTCAGATTGATTTCAAAGGGTCACATTAATTCTGTCGGTTTAGAGCAAGTAGGGGTTTGATAGTTTGTGTAGGTTATTATGAAAGGAGTGTCTCATGTCGGTCATTTTAATATTTTTTAATCTTTTTTTAAGTGTCATTTCATTTTTTTATTTATTTTACAAGAGTCGGTAGGGTTATATTAAGATACTAGTTTATGGTTTCTTCTAAGTCTTGTTTAAATTATTTTTAGTTAGACTAGATGGTCACAATTTGGTCCATTTTGAGACTAATGCCATTTTCTGTTTGGTAGTAGTCAGGTCAGTATATATTTTTTAATTCTAATATGTTAACCTGTTTGATCAAGTATGAAGTAATTTAATTTTAAGTGGTTGATTTAGGTTGGCAACGTTATCTTTTAAATGTTATTTGTGTCTATTTTTTTGTTTACAGTAAAGTAAGTGTGACTTGTGGTCTGTGACTTCCTTTAGTTTATTTCTTTGGTCTGCAGGATTGGCTGAATAGGTCATCTTCTTGACCCCAAATGACCTAATCATTCCATTTGTTCATCTCTTGAGGTAACAAACCTCTGTCTCATTCATTCAGTCCTTGGTGGAGGCAAAAGTCAGATATTAGCGAACTGGGCAGTCTTCATATACTGTCTGTCCCCACACCCTCATCAGCCTGAGAGCTCTACTGTAAATGCCTTATGAAATACAGGAGAAACCTGATGGTCAAGAGGCAGACAACTTGCAGTGCAGACATGCTAAGTTCATCATGCTACAGTGACATACCTGCAGTCCTGCACGTCCCCAGTGCAGTAACCCAAGCTGTGTATAACATTCCACTGGCTTCTCTGGGTCCAGAGTAAACTAAATGAGGTCAGAACTCCTCAAGTAGAGTTTCTCAAGCTGTAGACTCATCAGTCTCTGTTTTATTATTATAAATCTCTGTTAACATATTTTCAGATGGTGTTCTACCTCTGATTTCTAAATTTGTGGGCTTTTAATTTCATCGACAGCTGTGCATCTGGGAAGTTAGTATATTTAAGTGGGTGTGGGGTAAACCCCTACAAGGGTCTTGGCCTCTGCAAGTATGCTTTTTTCTTTTTCCTTTTTTTTTCATCTGGTTGAAGCATTACCCAGATGCAGATTTAAGAGGCATAATAGAACTTTTCAATTGTGCGGTGCAAACACAAAAATGCACATAATGAAACTGGGCATATGGATTTATTATACAATGATACTTCATTATGCAATAATGATAGATATGCTTGGGTCACGGTTAAAATATACTTCCATAAATGCAAATTCACTTACCTGGTTTTTAGACAAGTAAGGTAACATTTTGATTAGAAACTAAAAACAAGTTGGACCCAAAAGTGATGCAGTTCTTAACTTCATTCACTTTGCAAGCAAGTAAATATTGTACATAACAATGTGTTCAGGCCATCTTTTGAAGCTTTTTGAAAGTGTGCCAGAAAACAGTCTGTGCCAGAGCTTTTCCACATCATCAGTGGTTATTCTGTCATAAGTCTTGCTTTGCTATAGCTTTTGTCAGTAATGAATAGCTAGTTTACTATTTATGAGGGGATTTACTCACTCGTAAGCAAAAACTTTCACCTTCTGCGACCTAATGCAAATGATGTGGTGGTGAATAATGTTCCTTAAAGTCATTTTTTAAGCCTATAGAGTTTTCTTTCTCTTTCTTCTCTTTTACATGTATAACATTTGTTCTGCAAATTTACACACTGATAATTTTAATGAGGTACGATTATTTATAAAATCATTTCCGTCTGTTCAGTGAATTTTGTTCCTCAGTTGTGTTTGATGTTCTCTTTAAATCATACTTTACAATTTCCCCTGTCTTTTAGTGTTTTTCTTCCCAGTCATACATCCTAGATTGTTTTTGTTCTTTCCTGTGAAAAGCTAGTGCTCTACGGTAACTATGACTTTCATTTTCACTGTATCACAGTGCACATCTAATATCGATCCTCCAGTGAAATACATTCATGTTTTTAGTCTTTGTCTTCCTCTGTCTGTATTAAAGAAAGATTAAATATTCAGACTCTCCTTGTCAGCAATGACTGACAACACTATTCTCTGATATTCTAATATTCAGTCTTCCGTCTTCACAGCTGACCTTGGTTAAACTGTTGTCTTTCCCACTCTCCATTATTGCAAATACAGTCCATAACTTTATGTATTATATGCATGTGTGCACTGTGCATATTCTCTGTTTATTATATATAACCTTACAGGTATTTTCAAACATATATGCTGAGTGGAAACTGCACACTGTCACTGCAACTTTTTGGCAGTCTTTTAGTAAGGATCTAATGCATTCTTTGGGTCACATCATATGAAACAGAGGTTTTCACTATTTAAGTTTAACTTTTCTAGAATCCTTTACTTTCATTACATTCTTTCTATTTATGTGTAGTGACCATATACAAACATGGAAGGACATCAGAATTTAGCATACTGTTTCAGCTTCAACATTCATGCAACTGTCTAGAAAGCAAGGGATGGGTCTCCCCTCTAGAGTCTATATGACATTGAGTACAAAAACAGTGACTCCATCCTTTCCTCATAGCTGAGATTTTTGAGGTCCAGGATTACTCTTGCTAAGAAATTATACTGTAGAACATGTCTGAATAGGGTAGAATACAGTGGACCGGGTCTATGGTTTGCCATCGAATGGTCATTCATCGAACCCTAAATCTCAAGCGATCCTTTAATTGAAAGGCCATATCATCATAAAACTTTTCATCGAATGATGATGGTTGGCCAACATTAAGGAAGTGCAACATTGTGCTTACTTACCAGTAACTTAGTTATAAGAAAACCTGTCCTTTCCCCACTGTAGTGCAATCTTGGAGTTGATATATATAATTAGCGAGGGGTGTGGGAGCACAGCCGCCCACAAGAGTAGGATTCTGTGAACACCAGACATGTCTTATGTGAGGGGCTGCACCCCCCACACCCCATCTAATTATATATACCAACTCTGAGATCGGGAGATTTTTTTTACACTGTTGACTAAGAGAAAATTTTATTTCTACACATCGACCATTATTTAGCTATATGTATGGCAAAAAAATAAAGACGAAAAAAAACGTGCAATCTGACAAAGTAACAATGAGCTACAGAGATAACAATGATCAGTGCGCTATCATTATACAACCAGCTCTGCTTTAAGATGGCCTTACATCAGGCCTCAGTGCAAACAGAGAAATTAAGTGTAAAAAAAGCAGTCAAAACAGCAGAAATTTGGCAGGCTTAGTTGAATGAATTTATGTGCAGTACATATAATGCAGAAATTATAAAAAAATTCCTTGAGTTGATTATGGCATGTCAAACATTCAAAGCAGCTTTTTGCAAAGTCTGAAAAGAAGTACCCAGTGCAGTTTTCTGAAGCCTTTTTTAAAAGACAGCTGGCATGATTAGGTGATCTCAGTACAAAGCAGGGAGTACAAAGTAAGGACTAATGAAAAAGCAAAGTCATAAGAGGTTCTTCAGTTCGATTCTCGGATGGGGTGCCTTCTGTGCAGAGTCTCATGTCCTCTCTGTGGTCATGTGGGTTTCCTCCAGGTGCTCCAGTTTTTTACCACAGTCCTAAGAAATGCAGTAATTGAATTGGACACTCTAAATTGGCCATAATTGAGAGTGTGTGTGTGAGTAAGTGGTACAAATGAACTACTGTGGCAGAGCTTGCCATCCTGTGGTGTAACCTTTGGCTCGAGATGATTGTCACTGTTGAGGTGACACCTAGACCCCATGTGTAAAATGGGAAAAGGGGTTGTGGATGGATGGATGGATGGATTTGATCACTTAGTGCTAGGCTACCAAGAGAAACCAGCAAACAGTGTGCTCATAGTACACAAGCACCACTGCTTCAGGATGACCCTACTCCAGGCATGAGCTAAGACAGATTAGAGATAAATTAAGTGGAAAAAATCTATCAGAACATACATGCAAAAGGCAAATCAATGAATCAGATTACATAACACATTTCTTTAACTTCTGGTTGACGAAAGTAAGTATTTATATGTAGCTATATTAAAAGGTAATAACACTCAGATGTAATATTAGTTCTGGTAATTCTGGAGTGTCAATGTCCAGTAAATTAGTAGCCCTTTAAATCAATGCTGAGTGACAGCATCATTGGTAATATAACTAATTCATGAAGAGACATTTCATCATTTTTGTAGCACAATTACCACCCACACTGTGTGTAAACTGTGATATTTTTCTCCATCTCTTATACTTGCCATAATGACTTCGAGTCTACAGTGTTGTTCCCATAAACTCAGCCCCTCTGAGAATCTCATCAGTTTCTATGAATATTATCTTTAGGGGTCCATTTGAAATGGAGCCATGACTGGTGTCATCATACCATGTGACTCTGCTTCTGTAATTTACTTATTTACTTACTAAAGGCTTACTAATGGGGGGGTGAGGGGGGTCCACCCTGTGTGCAAATGGTAAGGGAGCACTTTTTAAATACAGCCTTCTCAATTGGCCTATCATTAAATTTTCCTAGATGTTTATTGCATAATATTTTCTCATTTAAAATGTGAAAAGCTTAATGTAAACCTTTTTTCCCCATGTTTTGCCTGCGCACATCCAGATGTGTGAAAATGTGCAATAGGATTGGAGGAAAGGAAATAGAGAGAAGGAAGATGAGACCAGAGAGAAGTACAGATGTTTATAAAATCAGCAGGTTAAGTAGTAGTGAACTTTGCAGTGGAAACATTTTTTTCCTGTAGTGTAACCAAACCTGATTAGTCACAACCCTTTTTTGTTGAAGTTAACAGTCAGCCAGGGCATTGTGGACTACTGGATTGAAGGTAAGTGTTTCTTTAAATGTGTAGACAACCAGATTTATTTCTTATTGTTTTAGGGGTGGGGTTGATGTGGCTAGGTTAGGCTAGTGTGTTTTAGATTAAATGAAAGTTCAGAGTTTGGCTAAAATGTGTGTGTGTGTGTGTGTGTGTGTGTGTGTGTGTGTGTGTGTGTGTGTGTGTGTGTGTGTGTGTGTGTGTGTGTGTGTGTGTGTGTGTGTGTGTGTGTGTGTGTGTGTATGTACATTTGTTTGAATATTTTGAAATTAGATTTTTTTTCATTGTACTTTTCTGCTCTATTTTTGTTTTAGTGGGGCTAGGGAGCAGCTAGCTGGGCTGTGGGTTAAAGTAACATGCCCTTTCACTTTCTGCTTTAAAACTCTTCCATTAAGGCTGGCTTGTGTACACATTTGTATAAATAAACGGAGCTATTTGTGCTTTTCTGAAAGGTAGAGGTGGCAACTATAACAATAATTTTGTTGTTTTCATCTGACCATTTCAAAGGCTGTCTAGAGTGCATTTGTTTGAAATAAACTGAATTTTTGGGGTGAATGGATTGCTGTGCTATGGGAAACAAATAACTTGCCCTGTACATTTGCTCAGCTTAAAGTCTGGTATTAACAGCTGGCTACTCTGCATTTCATTGAAATAAATTAGAATATTTATGTTTTTTGAGGAGCGTTATTGGTTAGTTGTGCTGTGGATGAAAGTAACTTGTCCTTTTTACTTGCTCAGTTTAATGTCTGCCATTAAGCACTGACAATGGGGGAGAAAGTAAATGTTAGCAAGAGCTAGCATAAACAGGATAAAATATTAATAGAGAAAAAAAACACTCTAGTAAACAGCAAGACCAAGAGTTTGATGAAAACGCTTGGAATATTATTCTGATCTCATTGCTTGGCTAATACTAGTTCCAGATGACTTGAGAGTTACTGTGGTTAAGTGGGGAAGTAAACCTCTTCAGAATTAAGATGGACCTTTCTCTGTTGTTCAGTAAAAAGGGCAAAAGACTGTATGCAGCCAACATTCGACAACTTTGTGGTTTTACAAATATTTACCAAATGGAGAAACAGTGTTGAGAACTTGGATGGTTTATTCAAAATCAAAACAATTGTTGTTTTGTTTATGCTACACACTGCAACTATGTCTTTGATCAAGCAAAAGCATGTTTTTCAATGGTTTTACAAAGGATATGTCATCAGTAAACAAAGGAAATTGTTTGGAGTTGGTGGAATTGCTCTCAAAATATGACCCAATTTTGTAGGCACATTTTGTAAAACTTAAGCATGCTATGCTATTCCTTCTGATTTCTTTTATCGTCTGGCAAATCACATCAAAGAAAAATAGTGGCAGATATTAGAAAAGCAAAATGCTTCACACTTGCTGATCGAATGTGTGAAGTTATCGGATATGTCCATATTGCAGATGATAAAGTGGAAATAATGCACTCATTCTTGACTTTTTTTCTCTCTCTTTCTGGGAAGACTGCTACTGATCTCATAGGAGATATGTTGATAAAAATGGATAGTGAAAGACTGGACATAAACCCTTTTCATGGTTAAGGCTGCTGCAGCTCTGGCTTGTATCTACAGTGGTGTACAGGCAAATTTCAAAAAAATGAATCCAAAGTCCTTATTTGTACCTTGGGAAAAATCATTTTCTGAGCCACTGCAGACTTCAATTTGTTATCCAGGCCACCCATACTGGGACAGGATAGTTTTCACAGGGGTTCAAGGGGGACATCACTAAGAAGGCTTGGATTGCAATATAATACAAATAAAATTGATAAAGTAGACAGTGCATTGTTGTTATAAGCAATAAAACATATCATAGCTGTAGAAAAACATAAGAGACTAATGCATACATTTCAACAATGTTTATATTAACATTAACATTAACATTGACATATAGTTAAGTGTAAGCTAAAATTAGTTATATTATAACCCTATGGTTACAATGACAGTGCATACATTAGAATTACTTGTCTTTGAACCTTAGGTGGATTGTAGTAGTTGTGTATGACTGATATTTTCCACTTCAGTTATTGCATGGCTTCACTGAAGGCAGTCAGCCATGAAAAAGAAAAAAAACTGATAGTCTTACCCTCATGGGGCGTCAGATGGATTGTACACCTTTATCGTGACAAGCCTATTCAGGCAGTCTGTTTCTTGCAAATATTGTTCATAACACTACAACAGCTGTTTTCAAGGGTGGTAGATTGCATACAAATAGCATGTGGCCATTTACAGTGTGTGTGTCAACAGCAACTAGCAATACAGTGCCCATACGCAATCCTAAAAAGTAAATTTTAATATACTGCAGTGACATTGGTGGCACTCTCAGTGGTGCGTTTGGTAGCACATTGTGTAATATTTGGCATCTAGCTGATTTTTTTGCTAAATCTTAAATTTGTTTGTCCGTACATGACCACCATGTAAACCTCTAAGCAAGGGATGTAATTTCTTCAATCTCAGTATCCTACATTGTGCACATCTGAAAGAAATTAATACTTTGTAGTCCACACAGTATTTTCTCTTGTGAATAAAAACAGCTAAACTGTTGCCACTGCAATGCACATTCATTCTTCCTTGGACCATGTATTAATAATGATTTACTTACACCTTGGAGTAACATTGGATTCATGTTCTGGTTTGTTACATAGTTTAACCTTAAGTAGTCATACAATAAAATACATTAAGTAAATTAAACAGATATACTGAAGGAGGCATCCTAACAAAATGATGGCATAAACCAATGCTAAGGTCAGTGTCAAGGAATAGCAAAACAAAAAATGTCTCACACTAGTGGTAGAGAAAAAGCCTTTGATTGTGTAGACAAAAATAAGCTGTATAACAAATCATCTTATTTGCCACTAGACTAATCTGTATAAAGAAAGAAGTTATAGTAAGAAATGAATGGGAAACTTGAAAGGTGTCAGTTAGGGAAAGGAGTCCAACAAGGCTTTATATTGTCACCCGGCTTGTTTAATTTATATGCTAAATATGTCATGCAAAGCCTTGGGTCAGGTGAATCAGTTACAGGAATGAAAATTATCATAATTATTGAAAATAAGGAGATGAACAGCCAGTTCATAAAAGTAATAATAGAAAATGCAAATATCACCTTCCTGTTCAGTGTAAAACATAAAGATTATTCTATCTAGCCACAGCTATAGCAACTAGATGGAAAATAGGTAAAGACAATGAGAGATTTTGCTTTCTTCTTTGGAGGAGAACTATATAAAACATTCAATGGCAAAGGCATCACATTTTTAAGAAAGGTCCATACAGTCAAAGCAATGGTTTTCCCAGGATGAAATTGTGCGGATGAGGACTGGACTTTAGGTGTAGCTGTGTACCAGATCAAATTGGGGTTTTTAACTTTGGTGTGGAAGAAAATGTTTAGGAATTTCATGGATTGCAAGATGATCAAATCAGTCAGTACCTTAAGAAAATAAACCCAGCCTGTTCACATTAACATCTGATAGCAAAACTAAACTTAAAGACACTGACCACACAATTCAAATGCAGTATCCACAAGGGAAGCTTGTGATGCTGAAAAAGTTCAACACCAAGAAAAGAAGAGGTGATAAAGGCTAGATGGCTAGAAAAATATTACTAAAGTAATGAATATGAAATTTACAATAATTTAGTTAAGTAATAATTGACAGATATGCAGCAAACAATAAATCTTACTGTTGGTAACAATAAAAGCTGTCCTCCACCAATACGTATAAAAAGGAAACGAACTGACCGATAGATAATTCCAAAATCTTTATTTGAACACACACAGTCTCAAATTAAAACAGATTGAGCGCACTTTCGTCTCCTATCATGAGACTTCATCAGAATCTTCTGTTAACACAATAATTCTGTTTAAATACTCTCATGATGAAACTGTTCTTAATTAATTGATTATTAGTCACTTGGGTTTAATTAATTTCAGTTCTAAGTAACCCTTAGATGTATAAAAACTATTAGGAATTCACTTATCTACAACTGACATGCACTCAAAAAAACTTGTATACCTAAAAATATATATATATGAAAATAAAAGATACATATGAATGTAAATATAAGTATAAAGAAACCTACTTTCATACACATAAATTCATATACATAAACATAAAATCTTGAAGGCAGTAAACATGGACAACTAATTAACTTCATGTTATTGGTAGTATATAACAGAACCCTATTACAAAAATATAATACTTCATAAAAGGTATATAAAAATCCATTAAAATATTATATGTCACCTAATACGTTTAAATATATTAAAATTGCCGTTTAAAATATCTTGTGAATAATAATAGTATCAAAAATGATATATATATGTACAAACTATCCTAAAATACTTCATTGATACATAAAATTGTTATTAATGTATATAAAAATTTTTGATGTATATAAAAATTTTTAGTTAATGCTTAAATTGTTTTAATGCTTAAATAGTGCTAAATAGAGTGTAACCAAGGTGTACTTCTATCCTTTGCGAACCAATCATGACAAAATAATAACTATATAAAACTGTCTACCTAAGTATCTACAAATTCTATAGTGATTGATAAGAACCACTCTTTTGTTTCTTCTTTCTAACATGGTTTGATGCCGATATTTTCAAGGCAGGTTTGATTGAAATGTAGTCATTCATTCCTGGATATACACAAGAGTCCAATCTAATCTGCCAAATCATCTCGCGGTATTCCAGGAAAGTTTCCCAATTACCTCTCCTTTCCTTTTGTTTCACTACCTCAAGTACCCAGAATTATATATAGAAAAATATTACTAAAGTAATGAATATGAAATTTACAATAATTTAGTTAAGTAATAATTGACAGATATGCCTAGTTTGCTAAAATCCATTACATAATGACAAATCAGTCTTGACTAAATGACCAAACAGCAACGGCAAAAACAATTAGTCCATTGAATTAAACAAACGCATTGTAATTGACCTTTGAAACTGTTGTGTGTATTGGTCTCCAAAAGGCACCGCATTCATACATTCCAATGGTGTGGAAAAGAAAAAACAAATGAGAGATTCCCAGAAGAATCAAATTACTCCCTCAGAATCATCAGCAGTCCCTGACTTTTAGAGTAGAGGGTAAAATGATAGTACAGCAAGGCAGTATCAGCCCTTTCAATGTGTGTGTTTGTGTGTGCGTATGTGTGTGTGGGACGGGGGGACATCCCATACAAGGACGAGAAATGTTTCTGTTATACAAAACCAAATATCTAACCTGCTTAAGATCCAGAGAAGAGGCACAGTGTGATGATAATGTGATACACTAGTTAGAAAGGGAGTTGAAGAGTTTTGCACAAGGTACAAGTTGTCCAGTGCACTGGCAATTGTACTTGTTTCTTCTGCTGGTAGAAGATGTTTGATTTGGGAGAGATCCCTTTAAGGAAATTTTTTCAGACTTTAGATCAGCAGACACTTGGTACCTAAGCATCAATTTAGCATTAAAAATAATCTCAAGATCACCCACCTCAGACACAGATTCGAGCCTTACATTGTCAATAAGTTGTACACTAGGTTAAAGGATGAAGAATTGAACCTTTGGCTGTAGTTCAGTAGCTGAAAATTGCAGTTTCTAACAGCATAATTTGTATTCATGATAACTCTTGAGCTGGTTACTAAACTTCTGGTAGAGGATGCATACAAAGCCTTCTGTATGAAATCAAATCTTATCCCATACTCCTGAGGGGAGGAGAGGTATACAGTAGCTGTGTGTCATCAGAAGAGAAATCACATTGTATACTTCTCACCAGGATGGCAGACAGTGAAAACAAATGGGCTAAAAATACAACCCTGTCAGCTCTTTCTTTGGATAATTGCTTCTGTCTGTGAGAGGAATTGTTCAGAGACTATGACATGATACCTTCAGTCTAACAGTGGTGTTCGGCTTTTCTGCTCCCTCATGTGACTTCCATCAGCATTACACTGCTCTGTTGTACCTTTATAATCACTGTTAAAGGGATGTGATGCCAGTATGCACTAAGTGACAAACTTGCTGTGCAAGTGGGAACTTCCTGAGCCAGAGGAACAGCAAAATACAAGAAAATCTCATCTAACAAGGACCCGGCAGACATAAAAAGACATTATTATAAAACAATGCAAAGCACAAGCTTTTCATAGCTAAAAGTGCTTTTTTTCGAGTGAACAAAAGGGCATTCATTGCAAGGTATAACTGAGATCCCATGACAAACTAACTAGAGCTCATTTACATTTTAAAAGCACAGGATTTAAGTATTGATTTTGGCTTAACATTATCATTTAAACCAGGGATTCTCTCTGCCCTCAACTCAGTTATGCATTTATATTTACATAGTTCTGTAAGTATTCATTATGTCTTCATTCTTAATATTTTGGGAAATGACCTACAGTATACTAAATAATTCGCAATTATTTCCAAATTCTGATATGTCTATATGAGCTATTTATTTTCATCTTCCTTTTAATATTAGAAAGGTGTTCAAATAAAAAAATATTTTAGTGTTCTGCTACATGTACCTACATAGAACACTGTGCACATTTTACACTGTGCCAAGTAAATAACATTTCGACACTGTTTACATATATATTGTGTATGTTCTTAGTTACTGGATGTACATGTTTTCCTTTAATGCATATATAGATGCACAATGAGCAATTTCAACAAGAAAATGTTCCTATCCACCTAAATGCAGGCTCTTTACTAATGCTCATTACTTTATAACATAAAACTTATTACAGGTTTCTCTCATGCATATATAGAAAGCTAGGCTTTCTATCTGTCATAGTATTCAATCTGTCAGAAGATGTTAATATGCCACATTGTCTAGTAATAAGCTCCTGTTTTGCCGTTATATCTTTATTATGTCAAATGCAGCACCTAGCTTTATTTTACTTGAATACCCATTCTGTCAGATGTCTGTTAAAAAAAACACCTACACTGTAATCATTTTCTATTTCTTATATATATATAAATATATATATATATAAATGTATATATATATATATATATATATATATATGTATATATATATATATATATATATGTATATATATATATATATATATATATATATATATATATATTGCTTCATGTAAACTTTTCTTTCTTATAGGTTCCCTCATTCAGTAGATATTAGTGTCTCTAACCTTTCATTTACTTGCTTATCAGCAAATCATCATGACATCCTAAAAATGTAACTGTAGGTTGTGTCCTTAGACATGTTCCTTGGATGCCTAATTGTATGCAGAAAGTATCTATTAATTTGAATATCCTGTCACAAATACTTGTACTTATCTGCCCACATTCATCAAGATATAGATGAATGGCTAAGAAATGTACACTTCTGTCAGATATCCATAGCTTAAGATATAAAAAAGGTAATAGTAGAAGTTAAGAAATGTAAAAATAATTAAAAATTCAAAAGGTTTCTTGGTCATCCTCCAAATGTGTGATAACGATGTTATCAACAAAATGACAATAAAATAGCACTTGATTTAAATGCACATTCCTTTTGTTAAAAGCAAACTCTTATTTCCAGTGTACTAAAACTGTATTAGTATTAGTATTTGCAACAAGAGTGTCTGTTGCCATTCCAGGAACTTATTTATAAAAGTCTTGTTTCCAAATGAATAGATTAGTTTCTAATACAAGTAATATTAGATTCACACAATGAATTACTTTTTGTAGTGGTAAAATCAAAATTTCAATGTAGGTTCAAGAAATTCAATGTCAAAGTCTGTAGGTATTTTGTAAAAAAAAAAAAAAAAAAAAAACAGTCAATATCTAAAAGTTAACAGAATAAAGAAATCATAAGTAAAACTTGTTTCTAAAGCTAGTGATGTTTTTTCATCTCTTTAATTTACACTTTATATATAAAGAAATGGATTCAGTTACCGAACCCCTGGCTGGCATAAAATATTACTGATCTGCGTTTCTTCAGTAAGGAATAGCATATGAGTGCTCTGGTTGCTACCATATTGTCATCAGTCTTCTGCTCAGCAGTCGTTTCATAGATAGCAAGTTTGACCCTCATAATAACCTGACATACTTCATGACTGTTAATCAACTTATATAAGCTAGCTTCATTCAATAACAAACTAACTTCTTGGCTGTATTTCTCTTACCATAATGAGTATCACACCACTTGTGTCAGTGATTTTGTCATCATTGGTTATTAATTTATCCAGTGCATTCCTCTCTGTCATTTATCAACATGATTCTCTCAGTCATTATTATACAAGACAAAAATATCATTTTCACAAGTTTGTAATAACACGTTAGCAGTTGGATGATCATTGGGTAAAAAAGCAATAGGTCTCCAGTTCATAACCATGTGAAGTCTCATTTGGAAACAGCAGCTTTAAATTCTATATTCAGTTCTAAAGCTGGTTAGATTCTCCTTAGTAGAAGGTTCAATACTTGACAACTTATTTAATACTTTAAGTTCATTCTAAGTTCCATTTGCCTTTTCATTTTGGATCTGTTGTGTGTTGCTGGTTTTTTTTACGTATTTATTTTTTTTTGTTTCCTCTTTTGCTTTCTTCTTTCAAGTCTGTTCTCTGTCTCTGCAGTGCTTCAGGCAAGAGCAGAGGCTATAAAAGTAGTGGAAAATCCTCTTCATTAAATGCAAAGGTGTCTAATTCCCTTATATATGCGACAGGTCACTTAGGATGCTGACATGCAGGTGTTTGTATGTAGAAGTCAAAAGTGGTGGCTGTGCCTTTAAATTAGAACAATGAGCTGGTGACTCTGCACTTAATTACAGAAGCACTGTCATGCTTAAAAGACCACATTCAAATCCATTCTCTAACTGAAATCATGCATACTCGAACACTGAACCTTTGAAGCTTTCTGGTTTCTCTTCATGATATTAGCATGCAGAGTATACATGTCTTGGACAACTGAAAGCATTCCTTTGATTATTTTTTTTCACTGATTTCCTTTGTATGCCATCCAGATCATACATATCTTCCAATAAACATTTTAGTTTTGAAAGGTTTCTGGCACTGGTTTTACTCAAGCCAATTCATATCATATGTTAGCTGCTGTTTATTTATTATTATTTGTTTATCAAGGCAGTCTGACTAGGATATGACAGGTGACAGGCCCCAGACCTATGGAGAAAAGCTGCACAATTAACAAATCTTACAACATATCATATGATAAAGTAAAAGGCAAAAAAGCTAATTTTTACTATCACATGCAAGATACAAAAATTAGTGTATAAAGTGTATATATATATATATATATATATATATACACACACACACACACACACACACACACACACACACACACACACACACACACACACACACACACACAAGAAAAAAAAAACAGAAGAGATAGATCCTGGAAGTCATTATATTCCACAGGGATGCATTTCAGTTTTACTAAGTCACAATGATAATGTTAAGAACTTCTATGATATTATCATACAGGTGCAGTACAACGTGAAGGGCAATACTACTAGATAGCAGATTGTTTGGTAACAGTGTGAAGGGCAGTACTACCATATAGCAGATTGTTTGGTAACAATATGAAGGGCAGTACTACTAGTCAGCAGACTGGTAACAATGTGAAGGGCAGTCCTATTAGATAGCAGATTGTTTGGTAACAGTGTGAAGGGCAGTACTACTAGTCAGCAGATTGGTAACAATGTGAAGGGCAGTACTACTAGATAGATTGTTTGGTAACAATATGAAGGGCAATACTACTAGTCAGTAGATTGTTTGGCAACAATGTGAAGGGCAGTACTACTAGATATCAGATTGTTTGGTTACAATGTGAAGGGCAATACTACTAGACAGCAGATTGTTTGGTAACAATGTGAAGAGCAGTGCTACAAGTTAGCAAATTGGTAACAATGTGAAGGGCAGTACTACTAGATTGCAGATTGTTTGGTAACAATGTGAAGGGCAGTGCTACTAGTCAGCAGATTGGCAATGTGAAGGGCAGGACTACTCAATAGCATATTGTTTGGTAACAGTGTGAAGGGCAGTACTACTAGTCAGCAGATTGTTTGGTAACAGTGTGAAGGGCAGTACTACTAGATATCAGATTGTTTTGTAACAATGTGAATGGCAATAGTACTAGTCAGCATATTGGTAACAATGTGAAGGGCAGTACTACTAGATAGCAGATTGTTTGGTAACAATGTGAAGGGCAATACTACTAGACAGCAGATTGTTTGGTAACAATGTGAAGAGCAGTGCTACTAGTCAGCAGATTGTTTGGTAACAATGTGAAGGGCAGTACTACTAGTCAGCAGATTGTTTGGTAACAATGTGAAGGGCAGTACTACTAGATAGCAGATTGTTTGGTAACAATGTGAAGGGCAGTACTACTAGATATCAGATTGGTAACAATGTGAATAGCAATGCTACTAGTTAGCAGAATGTTTAGTAACAGTGTGAAGGGCAGTCCATCTAGAAAGCAGATTGTTTGGTAACAATGTGAAGGAAGTACTGCTAGTCAGCAGATTGTTTGGTAACAATGTGAATTGCAGTACTACTAGTCTGCAGATTGTCTGGTAACAATGTGAAGGGCAATACTACTAGATAGCAGATTGTTTGGTAACAATGTGAAGGGCAGTACTACGAGATAGCAGATTGTACGGTAACAATGTGAAGGGCAATGCTACTAGTTAGCAGATTGTTTGGTAACAATGTGAAGAGCAGTACTACTAGATAGCAGAAAGTTTGGTAACAACGTGAAGATCAAAACTACTAGATAGCAGATTGGTAACAATGTGAAGGGCAGTACTACTAGATAGCAGATTGGTAAAAATGTGAAGGGCAGTACTACTAGATAGCAAATTGTTTGATAGCAATGTGAAGGGCAGTACTACTAGTCAGCAGATTGTTTGGTAACAATGTGAAGAGCAGTACTACTAGATAGCAGATTGGTAACAATGTGAAGGGCAATGCTACTAGTTAGCAGATTGTTTGGTAACAATGTGAAGGGCAGTACTACTAGTCAGCAGATTGGTAATGTGAAGGGCAGGACTACTGGATAGCATATTGTTTGGTAACAATGTGAAGGGCAGTACTACTAGTCAGCAGATTGCTTGGTAATAATGTGAAGGGCAGTACTACTAGATATCAGATTGTTTGGTAACAATGTGAATGGCAATAGTACTAGTCAGCATATTGGTAACAATGTGAAGGGTGGTACTACTAGATAGCAGATTGTTTGGTAACAATGTGAAGGGCAGTACTACTAGATAGAAGATTGGTAACAATGTGAATAGCAATGCTACTAGTTAGCAGAATGTTTGGTAACAATGTGAAGGGCAGTCCTTCTAGAAAGTAGATTGTTTGGTAACAATATGAATTGCAGTACTACTAGTCTGCAGATTGTTTGGTAACAATGTGAAGGGCAATACTACTAGATAGCAGATTGTTTGGTAACAATGTGAAGGGCAGTACTACGAGATAGCAGATTGTGTGGTAACAAGGTGAAGAGTAGTCCTACTAGATAGCAGATTGTTTGGTAACAATGTGAAGGGCAGTACTACTAGTCAGCAGATTGTTTGATAACAATGTGAAGGGCAGTACTACTACATAGCAGATTGTTTGGTAACAATGTGAAGAGCAGTACTACTAGATAGCAAATCGGTAACAATGTGAAGGGCAATGCTACTAGTTAGCAGATTGTTTGGTAACAATGTGAAGAGCAGTATTACTAGATAGCAGAACGTTTGGTAACAATGTGAAGATCAAAACTACTAGATAGCAGATTGGTAACAATGTGAAGGGCAGTACTACTAGATAGCAGATTGGTAACAATGTGAAGGGCAGTACTACTAGTCAGCAGATTGTTTGGTAACAATGTGAAGGGCAGTACTACTACATAGCAGATTGTTTGGTAACAATGTGAAGAGCAGTACTACTAGATAGCAGATTGGTAACAATGTGAAGGGCAATGCTACTAGTTAGCAGATTGTTTGGTAACAATGTGAAGAGCAGTACTACTAGATAGCAGAAAGTTTGGTAACAATGTGAAGAGCAGTACTACTAGATAGCAGATTGGTAACAATGTGAAGGGCAGTACTACTAGATAACATATTGGTAACAATGTGAAGAGCAGTACTACTAGTTAGCAGATTGTTTGGTAACAATGTTTAGAGCAGTACTACTAGATAGCAGATTGTTTGGTAGCAATGGGAAGAGCAGTACTACTAGTTAGCAGATTGTTTGGTAACAATGTGAAGAGCAGTACTACTAGTTAGCAGATTGGTAACAATGTGAAGAGCAATACTACTAGTTAGCAGATTGGTAACAATGTGAAGAGCAGTACTACTAGTCAGCAGATTGGTAACAATGTGAAGGGCAGTACTACTCGATAGCAGATTGTTTGGTAACATTGTTAAGAGCAATACTACTAATTAGCAGATTGTTTGGTAACAATGTGAAGAGCAGTACTACTAGTCAGCAGATTTTTTGGTAACAATGTGAAGGGCAGTACTACTAGTTAGCAGACTGTTTGGTAACAATGTGAAGAGCAGTACTACTAGATAGCAGATTGTTTGGTAGCAATGGGAAGAGCAGTACTACTAGTTAGCAGATTGTTTGGTAGCAATGTGAAGAGCAGTACTACTAGTTAGCAGATTGTTTGGTAACAATGTGAAGAGCAATACTACTAGTTAGCAGATTGGTAACAATGTGAAGAGCAGTACTACTAGATAGCAGATTGTTTGGTAACAATGTGAAGGGCAGTACTACTAGATAACAGATTGTTTGGTAAGAATTGCTACTTATGGCTAAACAACTGGGTCTTCTGATGAAAGCCCAGAAGCCTAGGTAATGGCAATAATGCTTCATAAACCTCATGCATAACATACTTAGCTTCATGATTAATATTTGCAGTTATTTAACATTTCCGGGTATGTCTGTCAACACATAGGCGTTTTCAAGATCCATAATCTCCCAGGAACCACACTGATCTTACAGTATCCATTAACCACTGTTACTGCAGCAGCTTATAAATCAGCAGTTTAATTCACAAATTCTTAATGTTCCTGATCGAGGTTTATGTATACCATAAGTCTGTGGTAAATCCTTAACATTATATGTTGTTATCACTCAAAGGATTATTCCTTATTGTGACAAGGAACCATGGCCAATTGTTCTCAGCACCTTTCATTACTTCTGTGTTAAAATATTTGTTTTCTTCATCTATTTTCCCATTATCATTTCCTGAAAAAACAAATCTACTAATAAATAAACTGGCCAAACCAAGATTAGTCATCATTTAAACTGAGTAAATAACAAGAGGGTCAATTACTTTCATCCAAAGACAACTCCCTACTGCAACCCAGCAATTTTAGGAACTTATGCTCTCACTAGCTGTGGCTGCTAACTTCCACAAAGGCTAAATACTTCTGATAGTACTAATAAGTCAGCATCTCCAGCACTGGACATCGTTTGACCAAAGGCTCTTTTCTGTGATTTATTTATTTTATTTATTTCCTAAATAAAAAATGTACCTTTTTACATGGATTAAATAAATAAAGGGTAGAAAAGCACTCCTAGGTGATCAAGACCCAAGGCAGCTGCCTATTTCATGTACGTGTGAGGCTAGTCATCCATGTTTGTATAGACCATTGTTGTCACATCCCTTTTGATATGAGAATAGTGTTCCCGTAAATATTATACACCCCCCCCACACACACACACATATAATTAGAGAGGCACACCTGCGTGGCAAAGTGAAAATCATGCATAGCCTTCTATGTTGCTAGATGTAACAGACAACTTAAATAACATTGCTTGCTTGCTCAGAGTCACACACAATGCAAATGGAGTTGGAAGAAACTAAACCCTGTACCCTTGACTACATGTAATTTCTATAACATTGAATGAATTTGTACACTGATAAATAAAATCTTAGCTTCAGTGGATCATTATAAGGATGCAAGTATAGTACACTTCATGCATAATATATTTGTAAAAAATGCTGTGTTTACAACACATCGTATTAAGATGTGTAATTTCTAGGAAGGCACATATTTTGGTACCCTTATTTGTTTCACTAGCTTGCTTTCAATGAATATGGGGGTACTTCTTGTCCTTATTAAATAAGTAATATTCAAAACCTGAAAGAGATTTTCCAAATACATACCAAAAATATCCTCTGTGAATGATATGAAGTATTATTTAAACCTAAAAGATTTTGATTGTACTGCATGTACAAGAGCTTTTTCCCCCAGGCATCCATTGAAAAGTGGCCTTTGTGCCCAGCTGGACTTCCCTAGTCAACAAATAAATAAGTAAATAGATTATAAGCTATAAGAGCACTTACATTTTTATTTGTTTGCTACGTGTTATGGAAGAGTGACATTATAAATGTTTGCAGAATACTGCAGAAATAGAGACTGTCTGTTTAAATTTGTCTTTTTTTTTCTCTCACAGTGTGCGTACTTGTAACAGTTGTGCATTTTTACATATGTAAGTACTGCAATTAAGCCTCAAATCTAACTGCTTGCATATTACAGTAGCCTAAATGTGGAACAGGTAAATATGCAGAGTGGAATGGGCTATAACTTTATAAATAAGATAATTGTATGGCTATTTATGAATGTAGATCTTACTAAGCAGGTCACAAACTCCTTTGGTATCCCTTGGCTGGGCAAGGAGCTTGTTATTCTTAATAGTCATTCTAGCATTTGACTTGAATACATTTGTCTGATTATCTGGGTCTTACAAAGTGTATGCTTGTAACTGCTAGTACTATACAGCACCATCTACAAAACTGTTCCGCTACTTCGTCAAGAGAACTCTGTACTATAGTGACTCATTAGTACAAGTCAAGCCATTTACCCATAGACATGGAGAGACTGTCCATGCCTGCATAGCAGAACAGTGGAATACATTTATTCTCAACATACAACAGCTTACCTCTAAGCAACGCTTCAGACTAGCCACCTGGCTGTACATCACGATCAGGTTGTACTGTGACTGCAGGATTGTGTCACCTAAGCAGAGATAAGCCTTCCTCTGCTTTTACAATTTATAAGTTTGCAGTTTATATATTTACTTTCTTTGAACTTCCAGTTTGTCTCATATCAGTTCTTTTTACTCTTGTCTCTGTCTCTTACATCCCGTAATTCATTATGTTGGTCATTCTCCTGTATTCAGCCATTTCTGGTGTCCTAAATGTTATCATCCCTACTCTTACCATTAACATAGTAGTGTGCAATTCTTAGGTTCATAGGTAGGTACTAGGCTATTGGCCCTAGGGCCTATATAAGCCTAGCCAAAATGGTACCCTGGCTTTTGCCACCCAAGAAAATGATTTTCATGTGCCCCTGTCAAGCAGAGCCACAGAAGTGATCCCCGGGGTGAATTTCCTATCTCCCATCCAATCATCAAGATTTTTCTTGAAGAGTGCTAATGAGGAGCTTTGTTTGATATCGATAGGTAGTTTGCTTCAGAGTATGGGAAGTCTCTGGGACAGGAATCTATCCCTCCAGCATGTTCTGTTTATTGTGGTGACAAGGTTTAAGTCCCTAGAGCATGTTTTTTTTTTTTTTTTTTTTTTTTTTTACCATTTGTTGACCGGGAAAGTCCGACTAGGTTCCACAGATCCTGTTTTCAACAGAGACCTGGGGATAAATGCTCCAGAAGCATGTCTTTAGAATGTAGCTTTTAGAATGCATGTAGCTTGGAAGGATTGGGATTTCTTTAAGTGGAGCATGTCCAACAGCTCTGGGTTTGACATAGCTTTGTATGTTAGGCAGAGATCGCCTCTGAGTAGGCAGCGACTGAGTAAAGCTGGAGTTTTTTTGAGACGGTCTGCATAGGGCATCTGTTTGAGGCCAGTAATCTTCTTTGTGAGGTATTTCTGTGGCCTTTCTAGTTGTTTTAGATGTCTTGTGAGGTACATACCAAAAGGGGCATTGTACTCTATAATGGGTCTAATGACTGACGAATAGAGGGCAACAATGACCTCTTTTTTCCTGGATGAGAAATTTTTGTGATGAGGTGTGCCACGTAGAAGGATTTCCTGACTACTGTGGTGATGTGATTATTAAAGGAGGGACTACTGTCCACCTGTATCCCAAGGTCTCTTATCACACTTTCGGTGTTAAGTAGACTACCGCCTATGTGGTAGTTCATGGGTACAGAGTTTTTACCAAAAGGGATGGCAATGTACTTTTTGGCATTGAGCTTGAGGTCATGGCTTTGACACCAGGCATCTGTCTCAGTGAGGCCCTTTTGTAGGATGTCCACATTGTTAGGAGTTTCGATTATGGCTCCTAGTTTGTAATCATCTGTGAACTTCATTAGCCAAAGACCTTCTGTGTTAGCCTGTACTTCTGAGGAGTAGATACCAAACAGGAGAGGACCCAGGACTGAACCCTGTGGTACTCCACTTATTACTGGTCTGAAGTCAGATTTGGAGTCTGCTACTTTCACAGTGTGGGTTCTGTCAGTGAGCCAGTTGGCAATCCATCTTGTGACATAGGGATTTATACCTAGTTTAGTGAGTTTATCTATAATTCCAGAGTGGGGGATGGTGTCGAAAGCCTTGGCGAGCTCTAGATGGGCTGTTTGAACCACCTTACCTCATCTATGTTTTGGTGACCACTTCAAAGAAGTCTATCAGGTTTAGGAGACATGATCTGCCTTTTACATACACGAACTGGGTGGGGTCCAGAATTTGGAGATTACCAATGTCATTGTTTATAAGTTCCATGATGATACATTCCATAGCCTTGCAGACCAGGCTCATCAGGCTAATGGGGCAGTAGTTCCTGGGGTCCATGGTGGCTCCCCCTTGGTGTTGTGGGATAACCATCACTGTGTGCCATTCAGTGGGCACAAAGCCTGAGGTGAGGCTATGACTGAACATGGTACTTAGGTGGAGTGCCAGTTCGTTCTGTAGTTCATATAGAACGCAGCGTGGGATGTTGTCAGGTCCCATGTATGCTGTGGTATTTGCTTTGGAGAGTGTGGTTTTTACCTGTGCAGCCGTGATTACAGGAACTTTGCATTCTTCCGGTATAGAGATGGGCCCTTTAGGGGGAGAGAGAGGGGTAAAGTTAGCACTGAACCTATCTGCCAGGATGTTGGCAGTATCAGTTGGCTCTGTATATTTAGTGCCATTGTGCTGTAACTCAGAGCAGATCTGAGTGTTGCCATTGAGATTTTTGATATAGCTGTAGAATGCTTTGTGGTTGTCTTTAGAATCAGTGGCGATTTTGTTTTGTAACTAGCTTTGGAGGAATTTATGAGGGATCTCAGATTCTTACTGAGGCTGACCACAGAGATCCTCCAATCATGGGGTTTTACTCTTTTTTGCAACAGTTTCTTTCTTCTGTTGTAGAGTTTGTTTATGGCAGGGGACCACCAGATTGTCTTCCTTTTTTTGGAGGATAGCATCTTGGATCTGTTAGGGATTGCACAATCCATGCACTTGTGTAAGTGCTTATAAAGTGCATTTGTGTAGGATTCAGCAGTCATACTTCTATTGACCATCTGTATGGGTGTCGTAAAGTTTGCCACTTCTATCTTAAGAAGCATGAAATTGGCTTTGGAGAATTTTTTTACAGTAGTTTCCCTAATGGGGGGTGAGGGGTGGGGTGTGGATGTCTAGGGTGATTAGCTTGTGTTCGGATCTGACCAACAAAGAATTGACCTCTGGTGTGGAACACCGGTTGCCCATGTTTGTAATGACCAGGTCTAGGATATTGCTGCCCCTGGTGGGGGTGTGGATAAGTTGATCCAAGGCATTGGAATTTATGAATTCCAGAAAACGTTGAGCAAAAGAGTTGGTACATGAGTACTTTTCCCAGTTAATGGTGGGGTAGTCGAAATTGCCCATTATTATGGTGTTAGGTTGTGCCCTAATATTTTCCAGTGTATCAAGAAATGAGGAGTGGGAATCCTGGGGCATGGTAGGAGATTTGTAGCAAAGCAAGCTACAGTTTGGATTGCAGTCTTGCCCAGAGTTAGTTGCAATTGGATAATCTCATATGCATTATGCTGAGGAACTAGCCTGGAGGTGTGGATATCCTTAATGAATATGGACATGCCTCCGCCTTAAGTGTTCCAGTCCAGTTTAAGTGGCCAAAAGGTGTGGTATGAATTATAGCCTGGAAATGGAGGGGTGCTCCCTGGAGCCTTGAACCAGGTCTCTGCCACTGCACAGATGTCGATGTACTCCATTTTAAGGAGTGCCTCGAGTGAGTGCATTTTGAGGTTTAGACTTCTAGCATTGAGTAGCAAAACCCTCAGATTTTGCTTGCTTGTACCTGTTATGGTGGTGAGCTTATCATTTGAACCTTGCCTAAAAAATGCACTATAGGGGTGGCAAGAGCCTTAGCCAGTATCTGGAATCCCAAGGATGACAGGTGCAGGCCATCTCTGGCAAAGCATTGTGGTCTGTCAATCATGTCATCCCAGGCAGACAGATAATGTATCCCCTTAGAGTGACACCAGTAGCTTAGTCAATTGTTGAAGTCAGTCATTTTGTCCTTGTACTGTGGTAACATTCTGGGTGATGGCAGGATGCTACTCAGGGCTAGGGTCATAACTGACTGGGCTACAAGATCAGACAGCTCCTTCATGTCTCTTTTCATGTAGTCTAGGGAGGTACATCTCAGGTCATTCACACCAACATGGACAATGACAGAGTCATATTTGTACTTGTTGTGGAGTGACCTGAGTGCATGTGCAGGCAGCTGACAGTAACTTTCTCCTTGTTTAGCCTGGTGAGTGGAACATCAGTGTGCCTGACTATAGAGTCACCTGTGACTAGAGTGTTGGGTACGTTGTTATGCCTTATGGGCTGTGGTTGAGTGGCACACTGAGTTTGTGGGCTATGTGTCATCTTAGTGAAAGTTCTGAAACATAAAGAGAAGTCTATGTTTGGATCTGATGATGTCAACAGGTATGTATGCAGTCCTACAATTGCAGATCTACACACATAATCAATATTGAGCAGGCCCATACCTCCTTCAGAATGAGGAATATATAATATTGGTAAACAGCGTTATTTTATATATCATTTGATAAGCATAAATCATTTTTCTTGTTTTCCTCTCCAACTGATCCAATACCTTTTGAGGACAGTAAATCACCTCAAAACTTAAGTTAGAACAGGAAGAGCCATCTCTTCTCAGCCTTATATCCTGCATTATACTTCTCTAAAATACATACTTGTATCATTTCTCTGTCTTTTCTTTCTGGAAGTTCTAATGTATATTACTTCATTTGACCTAAGGTTCTCTTACTTTGTTTTAGTATATATTTCTATAATACGTATCATTAATGTACTGCCTTGGCTTGAGATTTGTATTTGCACAATTTACAACTAGATCACAATGTTTTGTACAGCTGATGCATGTTGATTTTCAGTGCACCAGTGCTATTAACTTGTGTCTGTATTTATACTAATGGTATGTACAGCACACTACTGTTTATTTCACTTAGTTTTGTATAATAATGTACCAAGATTACACTACAGATGAAAGTATGTTTGTGTTCTATATGTCATTTTATTCAGCTGTTATCCACATACTTTTTAAAAAGTGCCTGTTTTTATTCTTGCAGAATATGTGTATACTTTAACTGTAAAAGACCTGCACCTAGATAGATATCCAAGTCAACAAACAAACAAAAATAACTAAACTAATGCATGTATGTTGTGGTAGTGCAGTTATTTCTGCATGTGCAAGAAGCAGGATTGGACTGGGGAGAGGCGTGCTACAATAATTACTCGATTCGGCTGGTACAGGCTACCAGGAGAAGTGAATGCCTCCCTAGGAATATACGTTTGTATGCTAGTAATGGGTCTGCTACTGGAATGGCAGTTTTGCAGTTATTTTGTAATGCGCTGACAGGCCATACAAAGAAGTATGTACACAGGAACACTGCGGGATGCATTCTACATAGAGTTGCGGATGTATTGAGGTCGAACTTGGATAGAGAAAAGGGTTACTTTAGCAGTAGTGATATGCTAGTGATGGATGTACAGTGAGAAGGGGATTCAACCTTTGAACGTAACTTTATCCCATTTGACTGAGTTGGTAGTACCTTAGCTGGATGTAAATGATCCTGTGGCACTTATCAAAAAAAGTGGGAGAAGATTCCTGGTGTTCTGGCCAAATTGCTTATAGTTAGTGTGAATAGCACCTAAGGTTTCCTCTGAAAAAAGGACATTGGCCTAGAGAGACTAACCCAATAAATAAATGAAATATTTTAATGACTGTTTGTTCAGCATATTTTAGTAGTCTGCAATAGATTATATGTTGATAAAATGAGTGATTCATTTTTGAAATTGCAGAAACCCTCTAGGATTTATTAAGGCTAGCTGTTTGCTTCTAATCCTAATGGTTTGCATGGTTAGTAAAATGTTTACAAATTACCTTTTTCAAACCAGTAGAATGGCTGCAGAAGAATACAGAAAGTCTGTAATGTAACAGTGACACTGTTGTTAAGTGGATGGTGTTTAAAAGCAACTGAAAGAATCATACTTAATTGTCTAATGGCTTGCTTAGGTAACTGCTGTTTGACATGCATCCTAAAGTAATCATTAGCAGGAAATTTTAATCAGCACAAGTGAATCATATTTCATATTAGATGTGTAATAACTGATCATTTTAAATTTTAATTTTGAAAGAATTCATAGAGGTAAAAAACACTCCACTGGCCAAGTATAGTATGTTTAGGGAATGCAGTCACATTAATAATTTGCACAGATGGTTCACCATTGGGATAATTTGGATACAATAGTCAGTCAGGCAGGCTCATGCTCCATAAAATGCTCGTGATACTCAAACAGTGACGAGTCTTGCACTTAATAATAGATCTGCCTCAGATCACATTTTATGTCACTGTTGGTCAGCCAGAAAAGTCAAACCCTGCCCTTCACAGATTTATCCCACAGCTATGAATGCTACAGAGCACAACTATTATACCCTGTCATGTATACACTGCTAACAAAAAACAAGAGAACCAGTGCAGTAAACTGTGTCCACAATCAGCAAATAATAAAAAAAGGAACACAGATATGTTCAACAGATAGTTTATCTGGCGACATGCACCAAATGTTGTTCATTTTATGTGGGTAAAAGTAACAGGAGACATAAAGATGGTATCATAAAGCACAAGTCTGAAATTAGAAGAAATGTTCATACTAATGCATTGGCAAAACATATATCTGACAATACAAATGAACATAATTTTAAATTTAGGGTCATTAGGATGATTAATAAGAATGGAAGGGGAGGTGATATTAATAATGTGCTAGAGAATGCTGAATATTCATGGATAATAAGGCTGCAAGTGGACATCTACCCTGGTTTAAACAATGCAGTGAGCTTAAAGCCAGTTTTAGTTAAAAGGCAAAATAATTTACACTGAATTTTTATGTAAATGTAATTAGTTTTTTCATATGCATTGTTATTTTTATATGTATTGTTTTTATTGGTTAGCTGTGTCACATGTTCTTTTTGATTTTACTATTTAATTGATATGATTTATCTTGTTGTAAATAGCACTGAAGAAGGGGAAACCAGAAAGCTTTGCTGCAATCATTGTTTATTTTATTAAAGTGTTGAACGTATGTGTGTTCCCTTTTTTATTATTTGCTGATATATACACTGCTACCATTGTGTGTCCAACTAGCTGATTGTTCTCAATATGGCAACAAAGATATTGGTTTACATTTAATTTTTATTTTTTACTGTGTGTCTTCCTTTACTGCCCTGCAATCCCTTATGTTACAGTATAATATAGCTATAATACAGCAGTATAATGACCGTAACAAATATGCGCAGTCACAATGCAGTCTGCCTCATTGAAGAAAGGGTTAATATCAAGTGCCATAAAATAGATTATTACTGCAATTTTAATTAATGAACACGTAGTCTCCCATAAATACAACCTATTGTGACCAGCCCAGTGCAAAATATATTATGTATCTGTGTGTGTGTGTGTGTGTGTGTGTGTGTGTGTGTGTGTGTGTGTGTGTGTGTATATATATATATATATATATATATATATATATATATATATATAGATATATACATGGAGAGAGAGGGAGAGAGCTGCAGTTTATTTCCAACCTGTTGATGTAGACTTATAACAACTTAGTGAAGTTAGTCTTTGGTCAGTGTTTTATAACATAAAGAATTATGAGAGGGTCACCGATCATAACCAGCTTATTATGTGTTCAAGACAAGGATGCCAAGAAATTTACCTCAACGGTGAAGCTTGCGAGGTGTTACTTGACATCCATGTCAAAAACACGATTAAGTAATAATTGGGGGAATGATCATTACTTTTTGTACTGCATGGAGCTTTATCTAGTTCATGTACTACTAGTTACTGAAAAGAAAAAAAGCCTAGTTTGGTCTGTTCCTCAAAAAATCTGTGTTTTGAGGACCAAACCAAACATATCAGGCTTTTTTTCTTTTCAGTAACTAGTAGTACACGGACTAGTTACTAAAAAGAAAAAAAGCCTGGTATGTTTGGTCTGGTCCTCAAAAACTCTGTGTTTTTTTTGACACATCACTGAGGACTGAAGTTGACGTACATCTGAGTTTCAGACTTCCTGTCTTTCAGAAAATGCAGGTGAATACAAATCCTGTTATTCTATCAACTTTCTGAGTTTGCTAGTCTGTACAGATAGATTTCACTACCTAGCCAGGGATCTGACCTTAACAACATAAGTGGGTGGTACTTAACATTTGTTAAGCTTGGGTCATGTGCTATTCTGGTGCTTAACTGGTTTGTCTTTTAAAGAATATCAGAGCATTATCAGTGTGCTCCATGTTCTACATATGTATATACAGTTTTACATACATATACATTTTAACATATATGTATATATGCGTGTATATATATATATATATATATATATATATATATATATATATATATGTGTGTGTGTGTGTGATTCTATTATTAATAAGTGCCTAAAAACTTTAATAGATAGACATGTCAGAAAAGTAAAATGACAAGTATACTATTCTAAACAAAAAAATCTAGAAGAGATGATCACCAATGTAAATAAATGCATCACATTTGCCACCACCTGTGGTAGCATTGTCGCCTCACAGTAAGACGTTGTCCTGTGCGATTCTCAGCTAAAGCGTCTTCTGTGTGGAGACATGCGTGAATGGGCGTACCTTCGGTGAAGGTTGTGCGTCAAGGCTGGCAACTCGGTACGTAAAAATCTACTGCCAATCATTAGCAGACCGGCGTTCTGCTGTGGCGACCCCTAACCGGGAAAAGCCAAAAAATACAACAACCAACTATGAAAAACTTTGTTTTTATGTAGGGGCCCCTACTCCATCCCCACTCCCTGGAACTTGAGTAAGCAAACACACAACTGCACAACTGCAGAGAAAGAGTAAAATGCCTGCATTGTATTATTATCGACCTTTTGAAGTTAACTGTAGTATAAATTACATTATTAGGGCAAGGAAGGTGCCCTAAAGCTTAGGAAGCTGGCCAGCTGTTATATCCTTGGCAGGATATAAGCAATGTAGCTAAGGCTACTACAGCAGTGATCATTTAAACATCTACTGTTATGTTAAGTTCAACTTGCACAGTTATACTATTCGGGTTACTCGTGAATTCCAACTATCACCTTTACAATAGATATAATTGAAGCTGTAATGTCATAAAAAGGGAAGTTTGCTTATCAACAAAATAATCGGGTAGCTTTATTTATTTATTTTATATTAACTACAGTTTAGCACTGGGTTAATATGATTTGGGAAATTCCATTTATAGCAAAGACAGATCTGGGAAGAAAATCACCATCAGTAGTCATTTTATTTATTGGATATTTTGCAATTTAGTCATTTAATGTATTTAATTTATTTATTGGAACTATGGATAGTCTATAGTGAACCAAATGATGCATTAATACTATGCCAGGTTAGGATTCAGAAGCAGGGTGAAGAAGCTTGGCAATGCCAATACCCAAACAAAGAGAATGTGTTTGTAGATAAATATACACAGCCATTTGGATGTGTAAATCTTACTGTGGGATATCTGTTTTCACTTGTTTGCACAAATAGATAATTTCCTAATGTAAATATGTATTTGTATTAATTAAGAAAATACAGCTGAAGAGAAGATATTTTACCATTATGAAAGGTTTGGTATAAAGAACAATAGTCATTTCCCAAGCTTCGTTTTCTTGCTCTGTGTTATCACAACATACCTTTTCTTAAAATGGTTTGATTTTGATATATTCAAAAAGGCCTTTACTGCCATTTGCCAATACTTTACCTTTTATGAGACTTGCTGTTTAGAAAATCAAGTTTTGACTGAATAGATTACAACAGCAACCTGATAAAAAGTTTGCAGAAGTTTGTCTTTTCTGTATGAACACTGTATTTTCATATATTTGAGATCTGCTTAAATATATCTTGAGGTATTATGTTACTGAAAAATTGCCTGTCATCTGTTCTCATTAAGAAGTAGTTGCATTCTGATTTAAGTTGCAAACACTGCATGACTTTCATAATATGCAGCTTTTTGAGCTTGAAACCCTTAATCTTTTTATATGAAAAATTCATCTTTTTTGCTTTGATTTCTTTTGTTTGAGAAACCTTTCTAACAGAAAACTGTAGCTTGAAAAAACATAATGTACTCTAAAGTTGTAAACATAGGATATCTCTCAGGAGTAACGTGTGTACACGTATTTTCATTACTTCCCCTTTTTCTGTCTTTCTGCATTAAATCCTAAAGCAATGCATTATTTATAGGCAGATGATATTCTATTAGGAGTGTGTTAAAGAAAAGATGGGCAAGGTCTGTAAGAAGCTTTGTCCATTCACTCATCCAGACTCAAAAAAAGCACCAAAATTTCTGGTGTGACTAGTTTTATTAAAAGACCAACAGGTACAACTTGAGTCAGTAATTGAATATAGGACATGCCTTTAATTATACATCAGTAGCAATTCAATAATGCATGAAGAAAGAAAAAAGGCAGTGTTGGACTACTCACCCAACTGGAAAAATAGCAGAGTAACAACCTCTTGCTGTAATCAACAAACACAGCTGAGTAGCGTACCACTGCCCACTCCACTAACAACATAACCAAGTCACAAGAAAGGGGGAATAGGTGGATATCCTTTGCAAACTGTCCCAACTTAAACCACCTAAATAAAGGGAGGGAAGGGTGGGTATGTTCCTGATCCACAACACAAGAGACCAAACCCTTTCCTGTCTAAGTTTAAATAGTCCCCCATCCCCCAACCTAGACCTACCTTACGTAATGCATCACCTTCAAGGTCCTACAGTCACCTTTCTGAAAAACAGAAGGAATACTGTAATTCATGAGCAACAAAACATTCACCAAACAACCAAGAGCTCATGTTCAGTTCCTGAAGTACCTCCTCCCACACCCACCTGACTAAACCTCCAGCGGCTTAACACCATAGGTAAGCACACCTCATAGCTAATTTATTTTCTTTTTTCTCATTTCCCTTTTCTCCTTCTCTTTCCCTTCTTTTTTTTCCTCATCTCTTCTTGTCCTTTTCTTATCTGACTCTCAGAGAATTTTGCAAGCAGCAAGACAACTGACTACTTCTACAAACCACTTTAACACCAGAGCACTACTTTCCAACATTTTACCATCACCAGAAAAGTCAAAGCAAACCTCTTCCACTGCAACACAGCCCACCCTGCTAACCGCAATCCAATCCCACATGCAAATGGCCCTCACCAACCAACCATTTGTGGATTCACTCATTACTGTACTAACACTGCCAGCTAGGTATACAAAATGACTAAATCCAGAGAATACTGATAGTAAACAACTAGCTACCCCTCAACATCTAGACAACCAAAGGTAACTGACCAAACGGAACTGCACGCATACTGAACACACGACCAGCCCCAAAGTAAATCACACACCGATAAAGCAGGGCAAGGACACTCACCACAACCTGGACTCAAACACTTATAGTTCTAATTAATATTGATGTATTAAACTCAAGACCCCAATTACATCAAAAAAGAAAAAAGAAATAGCAATCTTAAATCATTACCTACCCAGTCCACACCCTCAAACCAAAACCAATTTGCCGCCAAGAATACCTGATTACATCTCTGGTCGCTTGGGCATGAATCAGCAGATGACTATGTTCGTGACCCAACACCAAAACAGACCAAACCACTTCCTGTCTAACCTTAAATTGTCACTCGCCCTATTCTAAACCTATCTTACCCACTTCATCCCTTAACCATTGCTCCTTAACCCTACCCCGACAGCTGGTTACCACAAAAGCCTGAGTTCCTGTACAATTTTGTCTACTTGCACAGCAAACCACATTTCAAAAAGGTGCTTTTGTCCAAGTGTTCTAGTTGTCAGTTCTGAAATTTCAATTAAATTTTCCTGATCATTTGTAAATGGAGCTTATTTTATGGCTCTTTCATGACTAGTTAATTTAACATTTTTCTTGGAGAAGTTTTGAACAATCACCTGCTTTACTGAAAATGTGGCTATTTTTGAAATTGTTATTTGAAGGAAACCTTCTTAAGACAACCTGTGCAAATTATTCTGATGCTTGTCAAGTTACTGTGTGAAACTTTTACATTGCATAATTATGTTATATACTGTATAGTGTATGAGTCCTAATTTGCTGTAGAGTGTTATAGAAAATATTTAACTAAAACAAAATTTTGTGTTAATGTTTCTTTTCTATAGGAGGATACAGATCACAACTACTATATGTCTAGGATATATGGGCCATCTGATTCAGCCAGCAGCGACTTGTGGGTAAATATTGATCAAATGGACAAGGACAAAGTAAAGATTCATGGAATTCTATCCAATACCCATCGGCAAGCAGCAGTAAGTGCGCCTTCTATACCATCGTAGAGTGTTTATTCTAACTATAGTCTGACTTGATCTGGAAGTGGCAAAATTTGTACTAGTAGTCTGACATTTCCCAGTATGCCGTCTCATTGCAGATCGGATCTGGGTTCATACTTAACTTCCTATGCTTATTTGTCATGTATGAATTTCTGCATACTGGTGCCACACTGCGCACATTATTTCACAGTTTCAACCCTATTTTCACTGATAGAAAGCCTTCCAGATGTCCATGACCCCTTTTTTAAATACATACTTCATGTGTCCACCAAGTGAACCCACTATTAGCTTCATTTTGACATTCCCTTGAATTAAACTTGTCTTTTTTTTAAGAAATGTTTCTTCCAAAGTTTGAATTGTGCTTGCATGATGCTGGGTTTCTGTCTATAACTCTTGTCTGCTTTCTTTTAGTTTCCAGAAGACTATCTGCTTATGGTTTCTCAGATTCATGTCTTTTCATCAAAATTTGGAATATTGAGTGAAAAACATTTACATTCCAAACATCAAAATCAAAATGCCAAAGGGAAAAAAAAAACTTAAAAGCATTTTTTTAAGGTGGCAAGCCCCCCTTGCACCCCTCATGTGTGAGAGGGGATGTTATGCCTCCACACTCCCTACTAATTAGTTATGCTAACTTTGAGATTGCAGTACTGCAGGAAAAGAGCAAATTCCCAGATCCCAGCTGTACCATGATCACACACTACAGGCTCCTGTTTACTTCTATTATTTGACATTTCTGACAAGGATGCTTGTGCTTTGACCTTATATCATTGGACATTTGTAAATGTCGAGATTTTGACATGTACCCAGTTTCCCTTGTGACATTGCTGCGCATGTTAAAATGTACATTTTCGGTCCTTGCTTGGACTGTATTTTTTTAGGGATTATGTCACATGGTATATATAATGAGGTAGCAGAAGTAATTTATGGTTCACAAAGATATCATTTCCTGTCACAGATTGCCATTGGAACTCCTTGAGCAGTCCATCTTCCTACATCTGTTCTGTTTGCTTTACTGTACACTATCAAGAGTCCATTAAATATGAACAAGTATTGTTCCACTTCTTGTTTTAGTCCCGGTGCCCCCAATAAGTCTTCCCCCATGCATTCTGTTGTAAATATAGATGTTAAAAATCACTAGGCATCTCACTTTATACTATCGATCTTCCTTCTTCAGGATAACCTAGGCCTGTGATCACAGAGATATATCACATATACACATACACATATTTATAGCTATATGTATATATAGATAGATGTGTGTGTGTGTGTGTGTGTGTGTGTGTGTATAATATATATATATATATATATATTTATATGTATATATGTATATATATATATATATATATATATATATATATATATATATATATGACCGAGACAAAAAATGTGCTGGGAATTTCTGGTTAAAGGCTTATAGTGCCTGCATATTTGAACTATTTCTTACTGTAATTGATACACCTTGTTTGCTGTAGCATAGACTAGATCCAGGCCTGCTGAATCTAGTTTTGTTTGTATGCTTGTTATTTCCCTGAAAAGCTAATTCCACCTAAAACGCGGCTTTTCAGCGCTTCTGTGGATCCCTAGTGATATCTGCATTGCTTACTGTACTTATTTCCTTGTTTCAATTGAAAGAAAGTTACTGTTTGTCATTTTTGCATTTAAGTTACCTGGCACTTGCTCACTAAAGCAATTATATAAGTCAGCACTAAAAAATTAAAAGCACTACACCCTCACAAACTCCCCTTGAGTACCTTGCTCCCCATTGGCCATTTTTTTCAATTATAAAGAAATTCCCAATACTATTCTAGCATGTCCAAAGATCAGTTGTCAATCTCCTCTCCAGTCCAGCTGGTGAATCTGGGAATCTTGAGGCAATGTTACAACTGCCTCATGTACACAGACAACCCTCTCCTCCTCCCAACAAGTTCCAACATGTGAGAGATGCAACCATATAGCCAAACTGGAGGCTAAGCTCTCTCAACTCAGTACTGGCGTAACCAGTCAGGAGGAGAAGGAAACCACACTCACTACAATTCCAGTCTCACATAGACCTACCACGACAGCAAACCAAACACATAAACACACAAAAACATACTCGGAGCCTCTAAATAAAAATCTGCCTAAGCAGCAGAGACCTCCAAAGCAGACACCCAAGCAACCGCTACCCCAAAACAAAAGACGTGCAACACATAGCTCACAAAGCCAGTGTGCCAAACAGTCACAGCCCTTAAGGCTAAACAACACACCTGATACACTTGTAATAGGTGACTCTATCATTAGGCACACTGACGTCCCACTCACCAGGCTGAACAAGGAGAGGGTCACGGTGAGCTGCCTGTCAGGCGCTAGGAACCGCCACATAACACAAGCACTCAGGTCACTCCAAGGCAAGTACAAATATGACTCAGTCATTGTCCATGCTGGTGTGAATGACCTGAGACGTACCTACCTGGATTACATGAAAAGAGACATAGAGGAGCTCTCTGAGCATGTAGCCCAGGCCGGTATGACCCTGACCTTGAGTAGCATCTTACCCTCACCAAGAATGATGCCACAGTATGAAGACAAGATTATCAATTTCAACAATTGGCTTAAGTATTGGTGTCATTCAAAGGGGATACAATGCCTGTCAGCCTGGGAAGACATGCTCGACAAGCCATGATGCTTCGCTAGGGACGGCTTGCACCTGTCACCCCTGGGCTTTCGGATATTGGCAAAGGCTCTTGCTACCCCCATAGTGCCTTTTTTATGCGAGGCTCAAAAGACAAACCCACCTCCATAGGTATCACAAGGGATAAGAAACTAAGAGTAATGCTACTCAATGCCAGAAGTCTAAACCTCAAGATGCATGCACTCGAAACTCTCCTTAGCATGGAGAACATCGATATCTGTGCAGTAACAGAAACCTGGTTCAAGGATCTCGAGAGCACCCCAGCACTACCAGGTTATACCTCATACCATGCTTTTCAGTCCCAAAACTTGGACCAAACCACAAAAGGAGGGGGAGTATCAATATTCGTCAAAGATACCCATACTTCCAGGTTGGTGGCACAGCACGAAGCATCAGAGACTATCCATGTGCAACTAACAGTGGGTAAAACTGCCTTCCAGTTTATAGCCTGCTACAGACCACCCTCCCAAACCCAGGAACCGCACTCAGCCTTCCTGAGAACACTGGAAAATATGAAGGTCTCTCCAAACACCATTATATTGGGTGACTTCAACTACCCAACCATAGACTGGGAGCATTACTCTAGCTCCAACACCCTATCCCAAAGGTTCCTAGAATTTATAAACTCAAATGCTATGGAACAACTTGTTACCACTCCCACAAGAGGGGAAAACATACTGGACCTGATCATCACCAACATGGGGACTCTATGCTCCAGACCAGAAGTGTATCCCTCACTGGTAAGATCAGACCATAAACTAATCTCACTGGATATTCACATCCCGACCCCACCCCATGCCCAGAAAACCATAGTGAAAACTTCTCTAAAGCAAATTTCACACTCCTCAAAACTGAGGTGGAATCCTTCAAAGCCCCCGGACCTGTGGATAATACGGCCCAGACCGCAAAATCCTTTATAAACGCATTCTATGAACACCTTCAGGAATGCATGGATTATGCAATCCCAAATAAAACCAAGACCCAATCCTCCAAAGGCAGACATCCTGTCTGGTGGACCCCAGCCATAAACAAACTATACAATAGAAGGAGGAAGCTACTACATGATTGAGCAAAATCCCAAAAAGGGAAGGCATCTCTGATCAGTATTAGCAAAAAACTACGGGCACTAATAAAATCGTCTAAGGCCAGATTTGAGAGAAAAATTGCACAGGACACTAAGGATAATCACAAGGCTTTCTTTAGCTATCTTAGGAGCCTGGGTGGGAATTCCCAGATATGCTCAGAATTAGTCCAAAATGACAAAAAATACACCGAACCCACAGACATTGCCAACATCCTAGCTGACAGGTTCAGCGCAAACTCCCCCCCCCCACCAAAAGGGCTAATATCTATCCCAGCAGAGTGCTGCCCCCCTGACATCTCAGATGCTCAGGTAATAGCTGCCCTCTCCAAAGCAAGAAACACAGCATCAATGGGACCAGACGGTGTCCCGGGCTGTGTCCTACATGAACTCCAAGAAGAGCTAAACCAAAACCTAAAACTACTGTTCAATCTCAGCCTTACTACAGGATATGTACCCAAAGAGTGGCGTACAGCAGCAGTGGTCCCTCTTCACAAAGGTGGTGCCTCAACGGATCCTGGAAACTATCGCCCCATAAGTCTCACTAGCTTGGTCTGCAAAGCTATGGAAAGGATCATCATGGACCTTATAAATAAAGATATTGGGGACCTACAGACACTGGATCCTACCCAGTTCGTCTTTGTTAAGGGCAGATCCTGCCTCTTAAACCTGGTTGATTTCTTTGAAACAGTCACCAAGGCCATTGACAAGGGGAAGGTGGTCCACGCAGCCCACCTGGACCTCGCAAAAGCCTTTGATACAATACCCCACTCGGGCATTATAGATAAGCTCACCAGCTTAAATATAAACCCCTATGTCACTAGATGGGTTGCAAACTGGCTCAAGGACAGAACCCACATGGTTAGAATAGCTGGAGCCATGTCAGACTCCAATCCAGTTACAAGAGGCGTCCCACAAAGCTCAGTCCTGGGACCTCTCTTGTTCGGTATATATTTCTCGGAGGTACAGGCCAACATGGAAGGACTGTGGCTGAGCAAGTTCACAGATGACTGCAAACTGGGCACCATAATAGACTCTCCAGCCGACACAAGCATCCTCCAAAAGGGCCTCATAGAAACAGACAACTGGTGCCAGAGCCATGGCCTCAAGCTAAATGCCAGAAAGTGTATAGTCATCCCCTTTGGCAAAAACAAAGTGCCCACAAATTACCACATAGGTGGTAATCCATTAAGTACAGAAGAAGTAATTAGGGACCTGGGGACCCAAGTTGATAGCAATCTCTCATTTGACAACCACGTGGCCAAAGTTGTTAGAAAAACATTTTATATAGCCCACCTAATCATGAAGGGATTCACATCTAGATCAGGGGAGGTCATCTTGCCTCTTTACTCATCCCTCATCAGGCCCATAATTGAGTACAATGCCCCTTTTGGGATGTACCTTACCAGACACCTGCAGCAACTGGAAAGACCCCAAAAGTACCTTACCAAGAGGATCAAGGGGCTCAAATAGATGCTGTATGCTGCCCGGTTAAAGAAACTCCAGCTCTACTCAGTGGCATACTGCCTGCTCAGAGGCGATCTGTGCCTGACGTATAAAGCCATGTCCAACCCGGAATTAATGGACATGCTACACCTCAGAAAATCCAAATCCCATCGAGCTACGCGCTCGAGGGACTTGAACCTCAGCACTGAAATAAATAGGACATGCTGGAGGGACAGATTCATAACCCAGAGGCTCCCTTCAGTCTGGAATAAAATCCCAGTCCAGGTTAGGCAGAGTCCCTCATTGACTCTCTTCAAGAGGAATCTTGATGAGTGGATGGGAGATCGTAGGTTTACCCCGGGTATCACTTCTGTGTCACTGTTAGACAGAGGCACAGTATACTAACCTCGAAAAAGGGCATAGCAAAATTAATTTAAAATGGGTGGCGAAAGCCATACACACTCTGGCTAGGTTTATAAATGCCCTAGGGCAGATAACCTAGTATGAACCTATGAACCTATGAACCTATGTGAAACTACAGAAGACCGACCACTTGGAACACCGACAGATCACTATTGGTAAGTAACCACTCGCCCAAAACTGAAGCAAAGAAAACCCACCCTTTTGAGGGCTTTGCCCCAACACCTCTTTATGTTGGAGGGGCTGCACCCCCCCCCCGACTAAATATACCAATTCCAAGATTGCACTGTCGTGGTGGTAAGGGGCAAAGGTTAACATGCTGGCCAAGCAGTTACTTACCTGTAGTGATCTGTCATTTTTCTGAATGGTCAGACTTCTGGAGTTTCAGGTTTTCCGTTTCAGTCTTTTGAAAGTCAGATAAGGGATAAGTTGGATTTCATCTACTGAAGTTTATATGTATGTATATATATATATATATATATATATATATATATATATATTTATATTTATATTTATATATATATATATATATATATGGGTCTATCTGAGTTCATCGACACTTTAAAATACCGACACAACGGATAACCGACGAAACGAATGTCGAAGTCACACACCGCCAGAGAGAAGAAAGGCAGAAGCAGAAGACCGGAGGAAGGGAAGACACCAACGGAAGAGAAGCTGCGATGGGGTAAGTAAGGTAAGGTAAGTGTGCTGGTAAGTAGTAGGTTAGTAGTAGGGAGGGGTGAGGTTAGTGGGTTAGGGTTAGGGGTTGGAGTGTGTAGTGTAAGTGAGTGTGTTGGTGTGTGTGGTTGTGTGGGTAGGGGTAGGGGGGAGGGTAAGGGTTAGGGTTAGGCGTGAGTGCGTGTAGTGGGTAAGGTAAGTGTGTTGTGTAGGTTGTGTGTTGGTAGGGGTGGGGTGATAAGGAGTTAGGTTAGGAGAGGGGGTTGGTGAGTGTGTGATGAGTGGGTGACCTTAGGTTGGGGTTGGGGGTTTTGGTTGTGGGTTAGTGTATGCTGTGGTTAGTTGTGTGTGTGTTGTAAGTTGTTTGTGTGTGTGTGTGTGTGTGTTGTGTGTGTTGTTGGTGTGTGTTTGTTGTGTTTGTGTTTGTTGTTATGTTGTGTGTGTATGTTGTTGTTGTTTTGGTGTCGCTCTTGTTTCTGAGTTTCGTTGTTTTTTTTTTGTTTTTTGTTGGCATTTTAGGTAATTTTTTTAAAATTTCGATGAAGATAGATATATATATATATATATATGTGTGTGTGTGTGTGTGTGTGTCTCTGAATATATATATATATATATATATATATATATATATATATATATATATATATATATATATATATATAAAATTGATATACATATTGATATACAATGTAGATGTATTGAATGATGGGGCCTTTCCCATTCTTTCAGGACCCTGATAATGATCCAGTGCATTGAATAATCTGGCAAATCAAGAAATCTGTCCCACGACTAACCTCCATTGTGTGAATATGTATAGTTCTATTTGCTCTTTCATTAAGTGCCCCGCACGTTATAGCAAATAATAAAGAGAGGTAAATGATACCTTGTCTTGCTGTGTAAACTTGTGTAAAAATTCCAAGGTGATTGCAAGGCTACCCGTTATGTTCTTTTCATGTTAACTGCCCAGAGTGATCTTAGTAATTATCCCACTGGACATCTCCTGTACCTCTGCAGTTGAGTTCTTTCTGTTCAGTTCTGATGAAGCTTTGTATTATACAAGTTGAAAGCACACTTAACATTGATTGTGTGTGACTTTGTGTAGAGCCTTTTTACTGCATTTTGGAATTCGAGTATTAAAACTATTTTTATCAACTACACCACGTTGATCTGCTTGTTTTGACTGCCTTGGATTTTGTGCCCTATACTACACTGCAAATAAATATGTGCAAAATGGCATGTAGTATATCAGCAAGCAGCAAGGCAGGTTGACATTGATGGCTTGGGAGATAGCTTCTCAGCATTCCTTAATCACCCAACCATCTTAGATTCTGTCAGAGCAAAACTTATTGCTAGACCATCTGAGCAGGACCAGGGGTCAGACCTTCACAAATGAAAATTGAATGAGGGGGGTCTTCCACTTATTTATCCAGGTATGGTGGACAACTCAAATAAATGCATTCACCTCCTTTCAAAACAGAAAACTAAACAAGGTCTTTTCCTGGGTTCTTTGCAAGCAACCTGGAAGATGCATTTTTAATGTTAATGTTCTTTTATACATTTACATCTGTTCCACTGATATCCAGGGAAATTCAGAAGATTAGAAAGGATATCCCAAAATAATTGTACTGACCCCATTTTTACTCAGGCAACACAGGTTATCCCTTCTTATGGAATTGAACAAGAGCAGTTACCACAAGTTTCCTCACAGACTGGATCTACTTACACAAGGAGGGGTGAGTTTGATACACCCCAGTATCAATCTACTACATCTGACTGCCTGGATTATTTGATTCTAATATCATTTAGTCACTTATTTCATGAGGATGTACAGCAGGTTCTAAAGGATCAAGAAAAAATGCTGCTGGAATGTTCTATGTTGGTAAGTGGAAAGGATTTTCTGGTTGGTGTCTACCAAATAACCAGGACCCCCATCAAGAATTTTGTACTACTGGTGCTTAAGTATTTGTTTAGTTACTTCCCTTTGGCCTCACTTATTCCTCTATAAAGATTCATCTTGCAGTCATTTCAGCATGTCTGTCTATGTGTCCTACTCTTTCTTCTGTTTGTTGAGAAACGGTTTCTGAAAGGAGTTCTATACCTGAGATCTCCTCTTACAAACCTTATTTGTAAGATAACAGAATGCATTATTATGGAACTCATAAACATGGACTTTGGCAGAATAAAGTCCCTTGACTCAATTCAGTTTTGGTATGTGGATGGTAGATTAATATGGTTGTTTACTTTGAAAATTGTGCTGAGTCCTTAGACATGGGCAAGTCAGTGTACACAACTGACTTTGATCTAGCCAAGGCCTACAACACTATTACTGACTTATGCATCATAGATAGTTATCAAATGTCTATCAAAATAAATGAAAACTCTTGAGTGAACTAAATAGATAGCAAAGGGAGTCACAGACAGAACCTAGCAAATTGACATTGGGTGGTACACTCTCCTTGAAAAGGCTGATTACCAGTGATGTCCCCCATTCCCCCCCAATGTGGTCTGTACTGGGTCTGTTCTTGTCCAGTATTCGCTTCTGTGATATTATATCTGACAAAAAGGACCTTTGGCTGACCATGTCTGCTGATGGTTGTGAACTTGGAGCCATCAACTCCTCTGGGGGATTTTACAAGAGGGACTAAGATGCAGAAAGAAATCCTTCTCTTTAGCCCAGCTAATTACCAAGAGTGTTTCAGTCATGATTAGGGTTGTTAACATACCTCTCTACCCACCTTCTTTATTAGTCCTATAATAGAGTACTTTGTTCCTTCCTGCGTGTACCTGTACAAGCATATGATCCAATGAAAAATACCCAACATGTCCTCAAAAAGAAAATAGTGTCTGGGTTTCATTACCTATCTGGAATGTCTTCAAGCCCAATTTCTTTTCCCACTTTCATAGATGCCCTTTATGAGTGACTGCAGCCTGTTCTACAAGGCCTCAAATTACCCTGTCCTGTGTGACCTGCTTAATGCCAGCAACTCAATGATCACCCATAGTAAAGAGCTTAACCTTCACTAAAATATAATCCAAACCTGCTGTCATGATAGATAACTCATGCAAATAATTCTTCTCCTCTTGAGAAGAACTTCCCACACACTCTTCAAATGCATTTTAAAGACTAGATAAATAATTAAATTACATTCCTGGTTTCACTCAAAAAGTCCGTAGGGAAAGGGATACAGATAGCATGTGGTAGGACTAGCAGTATCTTTTCTGTAAATTATCTTCCTGATCCATTGGCTCGTAATAACCTAAAAAATCTCTAGACCTATTATTTTTTGGATCATCCTGGGCAGTTAGTGTAGAGGGCTAAGAGTGTGTGTGAGCTGTAGTTCCTGTGGCTCAGGGTTTGGATCCTCAGCCCTCATTTGCTTACTGTGCATCCTTGACCAAGTCATTTAATAAGAAATTGCTCCAGGTTTGTCCCTGAGAAGGGACGGTGTGTCTTACTCGGTTAACAAATAGGTATTAGTATCATTATTATTAAAAGAATGCATATAGGAAGAGACTCGTCCATCTGATGGAGAACTTAAACAGTTTTCAAACCTCCTTGTTTAATGATCTTATGCAGAAGTTTTTCAGTTGTCTGTTGATGGGCGATGCAATCAGGTTTAACTTTGGGAAACCACACAAAACCACTGTCTGAAGAAAGACATCCCTGTTTAACATCAGTTCCTGTGGATCTGTCTTCAGTCTGTGGAGTTGATTCACCACTCTATTCTGGTATAAAAGGTGCAGACTGCCTTAAGCATCATTTGGCAGTGCATGAGAAAAAAACTAAAAGGATGTTTCCCAACGGGGGACGTATCTGTCCTGAGCTCTAGAGGCTAAACCATGCTGGAATTCAGATGTCAACACTGTGCTGCATGAAGTATGAAATGCAACAGCAAAAAAATCTAATATCACATGCAAGTGGCTGTTTTATGTTGGAGGCAGGCTGACATCCCAGAAGAGAAAGGTTCTGATTTCTGGAAGGAGGACTGGACATTCAGATCTTCTGTGGTGGAACTCTGTGCAGTCAGAACGACTGCAACAGTGATGTATTCGAACATCTGCTACGGTAATAAGTCCTTACACATCTGTACCTTTTTCAAACTGGCTGCAGTATCCTGCTCATTTCTGAACTTTTCATTTTTGGATGCTACCATGCATACTTTTGTCGTATGCATTATATACTATCGAATCCTTGTACAGTACAGTACAGTATCTGGGTTTGTTTGTTTATGCTTAACTGTGTACATACATATACTATATCTTTTAGTATGCCACAAAGATTAAGGGATAACAATGTGGATGCTTTCTCTGCTGATCGTACATGTGTGCTTGCTGCACTGGTTACCTTATTATTACTTAATTTAAGGGCATAATATTTGTCTAGCAAAAGCCAATTAAATATCTACATATTTTACTTCCTCTTCAGTATTATATTCATGTCCTTATCAGTCAACCCAATTATCATTGATTTACTTCTCTGCATCACTAAAACTTTTACATCGTTCTTCATTTAAACATTTCCTCCGTCACGGGTGCCAGCAGGCAGGTGCAAGAGGGTGCACTTGCACGCCCCTGGAATGGACAGCCTGGGAGATTAATTTTCTTTTAATTATTGCTTCCTGAAAAAATATTCAAAACTTTAAATTTAAAACACATTGTAACAAGTGATGGATTATACACGGGATATAATTCACTTATATATTATAGTTAATATAAGGGATGTAATTCTATTATATTTTATAATTAATACAATCAGGAAGGTGAATCAAAGAACTTTTGCACGGTCCTAACAATGTGTGCAAGGGGCTTATGATCTGAATACATCCGAAAGGTAAACTTAACCTGCCACTGACCAAATGCATTTTTTTGGATGTGGGTTTCAAGCTGCTTCAGTGAATGTGAGTTTCGAGACATTTAAATGTTGTTTGTTTTTACTGTAAGAGTTGCTTTGTTTAACAAATGTCTATCAGTTTTTGTGCTATAAAATTTGAAGTAAAAGTTGTAAACTAAATCCAAATGTGTGTAATAATTGTAGAAGTAAAGCATAAAACAGTATGCACACTCAGAGCTTTGAACAGTGTTTATGGCAACTGGGGAGAAATATCCAAGCAATGGGACACTGGAATGACTGTGTGTGTGTGTGTATGTGTGTGTGTGTGGGGGGGGCTCTGGGTTTGCACCACGCTGCAAAAAATCCTGTTGGCTTCCCTGCTCTCAATGCCTTTATTTGTGTTGCAATGGGGCTTTTGATTAACACAAAATAGTTATTTCCTTTACCATCTTGCTCGCTGTAATCTCCAGAATTAGCTCTTGAAAGGGAGGACTAAGTGTCTTGCAGCTTTGCACTTTTTCTCCTTTGCTCTCTCTCTCTGCATGTCTTGTTTTTGTATTTTTTTTTTGTGCATGTATGTAGGTGTGGGTGTGTGGGGGGGGGTGGAGGCACATGTCTCAATAGCTTTTAATATAGGGTGGTAATTTGCCAACCAGAACAGTTCTGCTTTCATCAGACTTTTTATTTGAGTACTTCATATACTTTGCTAGAGACACCAAAATTAATTAGTGGAAGTATGTTGTAAAATGTGTGGAAACACAACTGTCTGGATTTTTGCCTCATATATTTGTTCTGTCCCCATAAAACTTGTGGTTTTCTAACAACTCACTGAGGACTGAAGTCACTAAATAATGACATATATTTGAGTTTCAGACTTAATATCCTTCTGAAAAAGCATGGCAACACAAATCCTGTTATTCTAGTGACATTCTAAGTTTATAAAGACAATATTTAAAATCTGTTTTTATTTTTGGTCCTTTATCCCACATTATCTTAGGCTTTGTCCAGATTTCTTGTGGTAAGAGGTTGAGAGGTATGATCCCAATGAAATATATAGCAGCCTGTAGTCTGTGAACTAAATAAAATGGTCAAGATGTTGAAAACATACAGAACAACTTGGCATCATATTTAGCTTAGATGCCTGGCCAATGCCCGTCTGCAAAAAGGAAGAACATTCATTATATGTACTTGGCATGTCTGCTGGTGCACATTAAGTTACATGGTAACTTTTTCAGCTCTTCTCTAAATGAGCTCCATTAGTGTAATAACCTAATGTCAAGGGGATACATATATCTCAGTTTTGTAGAATGTCCAGATTTTTGCCTCATATTTCTGGTCTGTTCCTCATAAAACTTGTGATTTTCTGGCAAATCACTGAGGAATAAAGTCACTAAATAATGACAGATATTTGCAATTCAGACTTGTTCCTAGCTGAAAATAGCTTATTTCATGTTTTTTTTTTTCAGAGCGTGAACCTATCCTTTGATTTTCCATTTTATGGTCATTTCCTTTGAGCTCTTATAGTAGAGTAATTTTTAAACAATCCTTTGTAAATGCTGTTGAAGCCTGTTGAGTATGTTAGTAACTTTATATTCACAGGACATTATTGCCAAGCTGGTAATAGTGTGCCATGCCTGTCAGTGCGCAACAGTTCCTGATAAGAGTAAATCAGTGCGTACTGGGAGATGTTACAAATCATTTATACAGGGCACTTTAATCTGCAGTGCATTCCCAGAAAAGTTTTCTTTCTTGCTAGTAATCACTTTACCCTCTCTTTTCTGCAGTAGTACCACGGTTTACCAAATGTTGCATAGTGACTTTACCATGAAACTTGATGTTTAAAGTGCAAAAAAATAAAAATAAAAACTTCAGTCAACAAGATACTATGATATTTCCGATGCATATTTAAAGAAACACAAAGAGAAAATTTGCTCTTCATACAGTAAGATGGAGATGAGAAGACATGAGAAAGATGACCAGATATACTTGGAGTGATATAAAATGATGAGAAAAAATTTCTAGAACTTCAAAGAAAGAGACTGCACTATATAGTGTGAAGAAAGGAAAGAAAAAACATATGTAGTGATAGACATTGTACTTAAAAAGTGCTGTTGGTGCAAGCTGCAGTCTTCACAGAGGTAAAAATTAAAGTAGAACAGGCTTAAATTAAAGAAAGAGAAATGAAAGAGGTAAGATTGTCATACATGTCTGATAGATGTTAATGCATGTTTGAGAGATGGAAGAAGTAATCAGAGATCATGGATTGCTCAATGACCATGAATGAATATTTTTGATACTGCTGTTGGCTGAAAATTGCTTATTTCATATTTGTTTTCCTTTTCAGAGAGTGAACCTATCGTTTGATTTTCCATTTTATGGTCATTACCTGCGTGAGATCACTGTGGCAACTGGGGGTAAGTGGCTTTTTAATGATAAAGACGCTATCTTGATTTGTGGATATTTCAGCGTAGTGTCTACAATGATTCATTTCTATCAGATAACTAGCTACTAAGCTGAAAATGAAAATAACAAAATGCCATTTTACTGAAACACAGGAATGATAATTATAATTTCCTAAGAATGGTTTATAACATCCTGCAACAGACATCTTCCTGATCTGACTGTAGGAGTACTGTCAGCCTTTTAGAAAGTGTGTTTTTTTTTCTTATAGGCATGACCTATGTGCAAGAAGAGGAATCCTGTTCCTTTATGTTATGCAAGCAAAATTCAAAGATTAGTTTAACAATCTTAGGAAACAAGTACAACTTAGTACATGCTGTAGCAACTCCCTGGTTCTGTTAATTCTGTTAATATATATATATATATATATATATATATATATATATATATATATATATACATACGTATCCATATACATATATGTGTATGTGTGTGTGAACACTGGAATTATATATGACTCTTCTTTTATTGAGTACATTCATAAGCTGTTTAAAGAGTGGGTGTCTAAGGTTGTAGAAAGTAGAATAAACTGGGATGGCTTCTGTCTGGTACTATTTGTTGTTAGGTTTTTATCACTTATTTTTCACTATTTACCACGGAGCCCATCCAAGTGCAAGTCACCATAGATAATCTCCCTCACCATGTTGTGTCCAGCTTCAGGTCACCATCAATGCCCTTAGAGTCTCACAATTCTTATCTAAACCTACTACTGGTGCTCACCATCCAAACAAACACCATATTCATGGGTGACTTTTACTACCCCTCTATAGACTGGAAAATACATACTACCTTAAACTCACAGGCACAAAGCTTCCTGGACTTTGACACAAACACCAAGGAGCAGTGCATGCTGTACCAGATGATCAAATATACTTGATATGATACTCAGCAACGTGGGACGGCATTGCACTGCACCCCCCCCCCCCGTGTCATGTCCTCACTAGTGAGGTCAAATTACAAAGCTGTCTAATTTGAATTAAAAATCATCCCAGAAAATCTAGCTAAACCAGTAATAGTTACGAACTATTCAAAGACAAACTACATCCCATTAAGAAGTCAAGGCTCCCAACAGCCCCAAGACCACAGTTGCCTATGCAGAATTATTCATAAATCCCTATGCAAACATTTGAATGACTGAATAGAGGCTGCTATACCTGCCAGAAATAAACCCAAAACAAACACTAAAAGCAGACTCCACTGGTGGAATCCTCACCTAAATAGGGTATACAATAAAAGATAAAAATACCAAAACCTGGAAGAACAACTACCTGAAAAACAAGTGCTTATACAACTAAACAAAAAGCTAAGAGGTTTAATTAAGTCCAGCAATACCAGTTACAAGGTCAGGATAGCCTTGTTGGCTATGGAAAATCTGAAGGCCTTCTTCAGTTATGTCCGGAGCACACAACAGTGTGCTGAACTGGTGGTGAATGGTACCACTCACACCAATCACTAAGACATAGCAAATAAACTGGCTGATAAATTCAGCTCAGACTTCACCCCCTCCACCACCCAGCCCCCCAGCTCCACCAGGTGAAATCCCGTCAAACATACTTCCCCAGCTATCAGCAGAGACCAGGTGCTGGCAGCAGTTGCTTAACCCAAGAACACATCCTTCATGGGTCTCAACAATATCCCTGATTGCCTTCTGAACATGACCTATCAGGATCTCTTGAGACACTCTTCAACCACAGCCTTGAAACAGACTACATTCCAAATGAATTGAGGACTGCAACAGTCATTTATCTCCACAAGGGTAGGCCATCAGCCAACCCAGGCGAGTGTAGCCCCATTAGTCTTACAAGCCTAATTTGCAAAGCCATGGAAATGATTATCACAAAAATGATAAACAAGGATATTGGCAACCTACAGATGCTGGATCTATCCCTTTTTGGCTTTAAGGGAAAGTTGTGCATATGTAACTTGGTAGACTTCTTTGAGAGGGTGAAGCCATGGTGGTGCAGCGGTAGCGTTGTCACCTCACAGCAAGAGGTTCTCCCGTTCGATTCTCGGCTGGAGCACCTTCTGTGTGAAGTCTGCATGTCCTCCCCACAGTGGAGTGGCATTCAAATGACATGCATGAATGGGCGTGCCTTCTTTAAAGGTTGGGCGTCGGGCTGGCACCTCTGCACCATAAAAATCTACTGCCAATCATTAGCGGACCGGAGTTCCGCTGTGGCAACCCCTAACCGGGAAAAAGCCAAAAGACACAACAACAACTGTGCAGCTAAATTAATAACATTTAAAGTCTTACCACAAAAGCACACGGTAGTAAGGGAAAGGAAGGGGAAAAATTGAATGCCATCATAGAAGTATCGAGTGGGCGGCCGCAGTGGTGCAGCGGTAGCATTGTCGCCTCACAGCAAGAGGTTCTCCCGTTCGATTCTCGGCTGGAGCACCTTCTGTGTGGCAACCCCTAACCGGGAAAAGCCGAAAGAAAAACAAACAGACTTCTTTGAGAGGGTCACCCAGGAAACAGACATAGGTAAAAAAGGGTATACTACATATCTTGACCTGGCTAAGGCATTTGATACAATAACCCACTCAGGAATTGCTGACAAGCTGTTTGACCTAGGCCTAAATCCTTACACAACTCACTGGATTGCTGGCTGGTTGACAGACTAGACCCAAGAAATCAGGATCAGTGAGACCACCTCCAGCAAGAGATTGGTTACCAGCAGAGTACCCAGAGCTCTGTACTGGACCTGCTCCTGTTTGGCATCTACTTCTGAGAAATCAAGGCTAAGGTTCAAGGTTTTGGCTCACCAGGTTCGCAGATGACTATAAATTGGGAGTCCTTATTGACTGGCCCCAAGATGCCAACATCTTGCTGGTGGGTTCATCACAGACAAAAAATGATTGGTTCCAAAGATATGGCTTAAAACTCAACACCAAAAAATGCATTATAATGTCCTTTGGGAAACTGTCAACCTAAGTTGATAAAATGCCCCTAAGAGTTGACACAGTAATAAGGGATTTGGGACATATGTAGGCAATAATGTGGCCTTTGACCAATACATAGCTAAGATAACAAGAAAATCATTCCATATCACCCATCTTATAGGTAAGGATATCACAGGATCATAGGAGGTTACTAGGCTATTGGCCCTGAGGCCCTTATAAGCCTAGCCAAGAGTTTATTCCATTTTTAGACAGGTCATCACCTGATGCCCCTGTCCAGCAGGAACATGGGTGGAATCCCAGGGTTGTATTTTCTGTTTCCCATCTAGTTATCCAGGTTGCACTTAAAAAGGGGTAAAGAGGTAGTTTGCTTGACATGGAGAGGGAGACTATTCCATAGATGTGGGAGTCTCTGGGACACAAATCTGTTCCGTCAACAAGTCCTGCTGATATCACACACCAGGTTAAGGCCACCCATGCGAGTTACTCAAATGGAGCTTGACTTGCGGATATACAGCATTCCCATCAAGATGGGTCTGTGATTACTGTGTATGCCAGACAGAGGTCACCTCTGAGGCATCTGTATGAAACTGAGTAGAGGGATAGTAATTTTAGCCTATCTGTGTATGGTAGATATTTGAGGCCCTGGATTCTCCTGGTGAGGAACCTCTGTGGTCTCTCCAGCTGCTGCATGTGCTTTGTGAGGTACATGCCAAAAGGGGCATTGTACTCAATAATGGCCTTATAAGGGAAGAATACAGGGATATTATGACCTCCTTGTCCTGGATGAGATACCCTTACTTATGAGGTGGGACATGTAGAAGCCTTTCTGTACAATGGAAGCAACATGGAGGTTAGAATTCAGGTTGCTATCAACCTGGGTGTCCAGATCCCTCACAACTGATTGCGTGCTTAGGACGTTGTTATTAATATGATAATTTGTGGGGGCATCACTCTCCCCAAAAGGGATGATGATGCATTATTTGGTATTCAGCTTGTGGTCATGTTTCTGGCACCAGTCGTTTGACTGAGTGAGACCCTCTTGGAGGATGTCCACATCACTAGGGGAATTGATGACAGCACCCAGCTTGCAATCATCTGCAAACTTGGTCAGCCATAGCCCAGTGGTTTTGGCCTGCACCTCAGAAAAGTATATCCCAAATAACAGAGGCCCCAAACTGAATCCTGGGGTATGCCACTTGTTACAGGTCTACTGCTTCAGGTGGCTTCCCCTATTTTGACTAGGTGAGGTCTATCAGTCTGCCAGTTTGTTACCTATTTGGTAACATATGTAGTGATGCATAGTTGAAAGAGTTTATCTACTATGCCCTAGTGGGGAATAGTGTCAAAGGATTTGATCAGGTCACGGTAGGTGGAGTGCACCACCTTCACCTAATCCATGACTTTGGTGACTGTCTCAAAGAAATCGAACAAATTTTTCAGACATGACCTCCCCTTGATGAAGCCAAACTGTGTGGGATCAAGTGTTTGGAGGTTGCCAGTGTCCATGTTAATGAGGTCCATGATAATCTGTTCCATGGCCTTGCAGATCAAGCTAGTTAGGCTGATGGGTCTTTAATTTCCTGGATCGGTGGATGCTCCACCTTTGTGCAAAGGGATGACAGTGCCTGTCCTCCACTCAGCTGGGATGAAGCCGGTACTCAGGCTTTGGTTGAATAGGGCACCTAATGCTGCTGTGAGTTCCTGCCTGAGTTCACGTAGGATGCAGCCTGGGATGTTATTGGGTCCTGTGGAGGCTGTATTTTTTGCCTTTGAGAGAGCAGTGATGACCTGTTCCATAGATATAAGGGTAAGGGACAGGTACTGGGGATGTTCTGATTTATTGATGGGGGGGGGGGGCAGAGCGGTGATGTTTTTACTGAATCTGTCAACCAGTAAGTTTGCTATATCTACTGCATTTGTATATGTGGTGTCCTTGACTACCGTTTCCGAACAGATCTGGGTGCTTCCTTTGAGGTTGCGGACATATGTGACGAAGGCCTTATGATTGTCTCTAGTAGATGTGGCCAATTTAGACTCGAAGTTTGCTTTGGAGGATTTCACTAGTGCTGTAATTTGCTTGTTCAGGCTAAGGGAGACATTGCTTCCAATTGGGCACCTGCTCCTTCTTGGTCTTGCACAGCAATTTTTTCCCTTTGTTATAGAGTTTATTTATTGCATATGTCCACCAGACAGGTTGACTCTTCCTTGCAGAGGATGATTTAGTCCTGTTGGGTTTTCCTGATTCCATGCATCTGTATAAATGCTCGTATAGCGCTTTGGTGTAGTTTTGGATATTGGTGCTAGTTCCTACTGTGGGGGAGGAAGCTGTGAAGCTGTTTATACCATCCCTCAGGAGGCTGTAATCAGCTTTGGAGAAATTTTTATGTCTGGTCCTAGCTAGAGGGGGGTTGGGGGTGATGGTGACTTCAAAAGTGACCACTTTATGATTGGATCTTACCAGGGAGGATTATACTGTAAGGATGCTGCAGTGGTTACTCATGTTGGTTAATACCAAGTCCAAGATATTATCACCTCTTGTGGGGGTATCAACTAGGTGTTCCAAAGCATTTGCATTCATTTGCATTGACATAATCGAGCAATCTCTGGGCATTTGTGTTCTGGCATGAGTAGTTCTTCTAATCTGTGTTTGGTTAGTTAAAGTCACCCAGGATCAGGGTAAAGGGTTGAATCTTGATAGATTCGAACAGGTCCAAATAGTCAGATTGGGCATCTTGAGATTTGGGGGCTAGTATATAGTTGTGATTTGAATAGAGGTCTTGTCAATGGTTAACTGCACCTGGAGTGTCTCCTGTGCATCATACTGTTTGACCAGCCTAAAGGTGTGTATGTCTTTAATGTATATTGAGACTCCACCTCCTTTGGCTTTACTGCCCGCAGGTTGGGGTCTGAATGTATGATAGGATGAGTAACTGGGTATGGCTGGAGTGCTCTCTGCAGCTTTGAATCAGGTTTCTGTGACTGCACAGATGTCAGAATTTTCCAGGGTTAAGAATGCTTGCAATGAGTGCAGTTTCATGTTTAGACTCCTAGCATTTAGAAGCATGACCTTTAATTTGTGTTTTGTTGAAATGTTTATGTTGGTAGTTTTAACCTCATCACTTTTCCTAAAAAAGGCACTATGCGGGAGGTAAGAGCCTTTGCCAGTAGCCTGAAGCCCAGGTGAGACAGATACAGGCCATCTGATAAAGCATCATGGTCTGTCGATCATATCTTCCAGGCTGTCATGTACTGGATCCCCCCTGGAATGACACCAGAAACTAAGCTAATTGCTAAATTCAGCCATTTTCTGTTTGTTGAGGCATAATTCTGGGTGATATGGCATCCAGGTACAAGGAAGTTATAGTAATACTCTACTCAGTCCTTATCAGACCTCTCACTGAATACAATGCCCTCTTTGGCATGTATCAAACCAGACACTTGCAAAAGTTGGAACACCCACAAAGATTTCCCACCTGGAGAATTCAGGGCATGAATACCCTGTCCTACACTGTTCACCTAAAAGCTCTGTCTCTGCATTCAGTCTTCTATAGGTTGCTGAAAGGGGATCTTTGCCTGGCTTAGAGGACTTCTTCAGACCCAACCTTTATAGATCTGTTGCACATGGGCAAAACAATCAACACCAGAAACATTAGATCCAGGCATCTAAACTTTGCTTGTAACATAAACAGAACTTGATGCATGATGGAGAGACAGACGTATGCTAAAGGATCCCCGCACTAGGGAATAGGCTCCTATCCATGTAAAACAGAGTTCATCCCTGACCCTGTTTGAACAAAACCTTGACAACTAGATGGGAAATCATAAATTCACCCTCAGTTTAGTTCCCATGCCCTTTATGGACAGAGGCAGTCAATCAGAAAAGTATTACCCCGACCACCACCCCTTCAAGAAATCCTTAGTTATCTCCTTACTAACATCTGCCACCCTCCATAGACACCCATGACACTTGGGACCCAAATGGTTTGGATTGCACAGCTAGGCTTGTAACAACCCTTGACCCTATGAACTTAGATAACATGTAGTATAGTGATGACATTGAAAATAAATTGAAAGGAGTTCCATATGTCTTCTGCAGTACCAAGAGCAATTTTTTTGATGGAGAGTATGTTTCACAGATGTCAGGGATGAACTAAAACATATGCAGTGTAACAGCATCACGGACAGAGTTTCAGAGTGCAATCAGTGGAGACAAAATAGTCAAGCATCATTTCAGAGATGATCTAGTAACTGGCAAAAATATAATCTGACATGAAATGTTGGTGTGCCTCTTTTGCTGTTATAGCTGAAGTCTCATATTCTGGTTTTAGTCCACTGTCCTAGACAATGTAAGGAGCAGTCAATTTATGGGTCAGAACCTTGGGGCAGAAAGGTGAAACCCTAATTGTGATTAATGTGCCCTAAGATTGAGTAGTGACCTGTTACTTGAATAGCTAATAAGAGAAGATGGGAGAAGGGAGATGGTTTAGCTCACGGCAGTACTGTTAGCTACTTGAAAGTGAAGACCATGGCCTGTAGCTTATGGACAAGAGATGTGTGTTGGCTCTGTAAAAGAGTGCTCACATGGTGACCTTTATGGATAACATGTGAGAAAGTACAGGAGTGCACTGACAATGAAGGCATGACAGACCCTCACTTGTGAAGGAACATGTCAGACTGCATTGGTCTGTTTGGCCCAGAAAAACAGAAATATTTCACATTGTTGTCTGGAGGATGGAGATGCCATTATTTGCTCTTACCATGGTGATTGGGAATGAATGAGTATGTCCACAGTGGTGAAGAGATGGTCAGGAGGCACAGTGGACAAAAGATGAATGTATTGCTTGTTGGTAGCCACTAGACTGATGCTCAGAATGCAGTCCTCAAAGGTTGCCAGCATCTTGTAGTGGCAGTTTAAGCTGGAGAACAGCAAAAAGGTGGGTGCTGCATTTATTTCACATTCTCCTTAGCTTTGGTCATTTCACAATTGCTAAATGTATACTTCATTGGTGTGGGAAATTTCCTGCACATTGGCAGTTGCAGGGTGGGCTTGCTCCCTAATATTTTTTGTTTTTGTGATTTGCCACCTTGGACATGTGCCAAAGTTGTGACTTTCCAAGGTTTAAAATGTTTTCAGATTGAAATATCATGTCTTGGTTAAAACAGACACATTATTCAATGCAACCCCACCACCACAAAATAAGAAAGAAAAAAAAAAAAACATCAGTTAGAGGATCCGCTGTAAGTTAAACTTTCATGACAGATGGTGAAGATATATTGCTGATCTCTCTCTGCCTTTCTTTCCAAGAAGTCTAGTCATTTTTTTCACTATAAGACTTAAGATTGAATGTCTGTTTTTGTTCAGCATGCCCATGTATATGAAAAAACTATACATTTCTGATCAGCAGTATAAACATTAGTTGTTTAAAGTCTGTTTGCTTATTTTAGCACCTACTAGTCGGCTTACCACTCCCCAAGAGAAAAATAGATTTTCCAGCCTCTAAACTGTAGTTTGTATGACACATTGTACTGTTGATGAGCAACATTTTTCTTCTGACATTTTATGTGCCTTGCAGTAATAGGATGTGCCCGCGCTTCATAAAAATTATTGTTTAATCACATGGAGATGAACTCCTGTCTGACCCATTGCTTGAGCTATTAGTCATTGCTACAAATGACAGTATAAATCCCATAAATTGCATCCAGTGAAGCATGTTCTCTGTTCAACCCATTAAAAGTCTTGAAAGTTACTGCACTGTAAAGTAGGTTGTGTAAACTGTCACAGCTGTCAGTATCCAGGATACCATATTGTATTACTGTCAGTATCCAGGATACCATACTGTATTACTTAAATGATGAGACATAATACATTCTGGATGAATCAAGAATAATCCAAATCCCAGAGATTTTATTTATTTAATTTTTGTTAATGACTGAGACACAACTGAAAATACAACAGATTATCTAGAAAATGATAAAATACATATTTGACTAATGGTGTGTTCATTTATTTTTCACTTTGTCGTCCTTCTCTTTACATTAAAATATCCAGTTGTGGTGCTGCAGTTTTTCTTTGGATGCTGTCTGTTTAGTTTATCACCTTTCATCTAGTATTGAACTTGATCATTTCTTATACTATTTGTTAGCATATCACATCATATATCAGTCTTCAGCTACTTGGTGTATATGCCAGACATCTCCTCATCAGCTAGGACTCAGTTTTTTTATCTAGTCTGCCACTCCCTTAGCTAATCTGTTGATTTGTATGCCTGCTTTATCCATTTCAGAGTCTTAGGAGAGCTGGACCCTGTCCTAGCATTCAATACTTACAAAGCAGAGAAAATAATACTGGATAGTATATCAGTCTATTACAGAGTGTGTGCCTGAGCTCACACCAGAACATGAGCACATAAGCAACACATGTGCACACACACACACACACACACACACACACACACACACACACACACACACACACACACACACACACACACACACAGACACGCACACATGAGGATTACTGAGTAGCCTACAGCACAGGTTGTGGATGTTTCAGGAAACCAAAACACCAAGTGAAAACTCATCCGTGTGCAGGAAGAGACTCATTGAAGAACTGAAGGGGAAAACGAAGAGCTATGGTGTGGCAAAACTAAGTACTGTGCTACCCTGAATCCTTATCCTATTGTTTAATACATAAGTTATCCCTGATAACCTAGCGTACCAACTGTCAGTTTATCTGCATGTAAACCATTTGTCACCTGAAGAGGTAGTATAACTGTCATTTTTAGATGCTTCGTTGGTTGTTATGGCATCATCTAACAGAGCGCTAGTTGTCATGTCATAGTATGTGACTGTTTATCATCTCTTCATCTGCTCTACCACCCATTAGATAGTATTCTGCTGAATATGAATATCCCATTAGCTAATATTCTAGCTATCATTTCATCTGATAAACACCTAGTATGGCAATATCGCTTTAACAAACAACTTACTAAGATTGTGTACTAAAGGTAAAAAACCTAATAGAATTATAGCATTTTCTGGCAAGTATTGTTTTAGCAAACAGCCTATACTCACCAGAAAATGCTAGCGAGTATAGGCTTATACTTCTTGTCTTTTGAGTGCACTTCTTCTTTTACAGACATCCAAATCCAGTATTTTTTAGTGCTGACATAAGAATTTAATTCATTGTAAACTGACTGGCATTTCTTTCTGTATTAGTTTCAGTAAATATTTAGTTAGGTATATAACTTGAATAAACTGACATCATGGAGAATGAAATGAACCTGGCATTAAATACCATAAAGAGAGTGGTAGAGCAAGTGCAGTGTAAGACTGTGTTGTCAGTAAGTAGGTTTCAGATTGCTCCCTGATGCAAGGTTAGGGTATCCATCTACAACACTGTTGAACTGAAATTGTTCAGTAAACTAAATGCTATCAGACTGCAGGGATGGTAAATATAGGCAGGGTTTTCATCAAAATAATCCAGTGGTCCAAGATAAGAGGTAACCAGCCCTCCACTTCCTCATCCCTGTGGGGAAAACAGTGAAGTGGGATTTAATGAGTGGGGATTTTACTATGTAGAACCACATACTGTCCCCTGGGCAGTAAATATGTAAATATTAAGTAAAAAAAAAATCTATGTATTAAAAAGAAGTTATGCTGTCATCTGCTTAGTGCTTGATTTTTCCAGCTTTTTGATTGTTGACTGTTGATCAGGAAGTTTAGCTTTTTTTTTTTAAGATATTAATTGTAAGTCATTATCCATATGTAAGCTAGAATTTGCTTGTAATCAAAGGATACTCTAACAAACAATTCACATCTGTACTTATTATAGAACCATAAATGCTTGGTATAATTTATCCTGTAAATCTTGATTTTTTTGTTAAAAACTTTATTGAATTATAATGTGTGACATATGGAAACTTACATTTATAAGAAAGTAATCAAACCATATTAACAAGTTGACATTTACAAACACGTATGTCTCTATACAATATAATCAATCCATTATTACAAAAATTGTTTAATTCCTGCCTTCTCTTAAACATCATTCTTCATCCAAATCATTTTTCTGCATGTATTGTTCCCACAATTTCCAATTTGTTCTAGGTAATTTACTCTTACCCTGTTCTAAAGCTCCCACTTTCTGTATTTTTCTCTCGGTTACAATATTTACTACTTCAAGTATTGCTGGTTTAGATCTTGATTTCCATTTTCTGGTAATTGCTTTTTGGGCATCCAACAGAATTAAACTTAACAAGGCCTTATTGTGTCTAGGAAGTTTAGATCCTGTAACCCAGCTAAAAAAAAATAATAATTTCCTTAGTAACACTCATTTGCTCACCCAGTATTCATGACAAAGTATTTTGCAGGGAATTTTTTTAACATCTGTCAACTCTTATACTCTGAAAACATATGGCACAGGTATCTCTTTCTTCCCTACTATATCTTCAACATTTGCCATCTACCTGAGGAAAAATGTTTTGGCTGCCTGCAAAAATCCTAAATCTTCTAGACTTTGTTGCATACTTGGGAGCCATACATATGTCGTCCCATTCTTTCTTTGTAAATTGCTTATTTATCTCTCTTCCCAATCTTCTCTGACAACCTCTGATTGATTCTTGTAGTCATGGTGCAATATTTTATATGCCCTAATAATTATCCCTTTTTTAACACCAGTTTCTGTTCTGGATTCAACTAAAACTTCAAGCAGTGTCAGTCTTTCACATAGGCTTCTTCTATCCCTTTCTCTTTGCCTATACTGTGATATCAATCCCTAATAGGAAGAGCAATATCTAGCCTACAGTCCAAATGTCTTTGTGGTCACTTCTCATTCTGTTACTTTTCCCTCTCTAATTATTTGTTCCTAATCCCTTGGTTCCTTTGCCAGTTTTCTGCAGTAAATTACAGCCCCTATTTGCATATTCTGTGTACCCCTAATTCAATCATTCCTATTGGTAGAATTTCCTTTCTCCATTCCAATGTTGGCTTAGTTCTTACTGTACTTTTTGCTACTTTATGAATATAATATTGTTTCTCCGTTTTCAATTTCTCCAAATCTTTTGGATTTCTAATACCGTGATGGGAATGGACCCCATTCCTAATCAAAGTATGATTAAAGTTCAAGAAATTAGTAATGTTTCACTCTTTGATATCAGCCAAAAGTGCTCTTCACAGCACATGCAACATGCCCAGTAATGACTCTTTCTGCAATTTGCACGGAGTTGCATGTATTTCTGTATGACTGTTTCATTCTGCTTAAGGATCTCCATTCAAAATACCACCCTTTTCTTATTTCTTGACTTTCTCCCTGCTTCATCATCATCCCTTCTCATTTTGAATTGTAACTCTCTTCTTGTGTTATGTATAAGAGCCTTGACTATGTAGCTGTAATATATCCCTTCAAATCAGGTAATCCTAAACCTCTTTGCTGTTTTTGAAGGATCATCGTATCCCACTTGACTCTTGCCCTCTTCCCCTCCCAGATAAACTTCTTCAACTCTTTATTAAAAACTGTCCACTACGTCTCCTCTGGTTAATGAAAAATATGGCTGACCTGTGTATAAAAGTAAAGGGGCAAAAACATTTTCTAGTGCTTGTATCTTGCTAGCCATATCCATAGGCAAGAACTTCCAGTTTCTCAGTTTTTGTATTACCTTTTTAGTCTTTTCCCATATATTTTTAGCTGCCATAACAACATCCATTTTTATCCCTAAACCTCAATACTTCGTTTATCATGTCCCCATAAATATGAGTATTTCAGAATGAATTCATGTGTGGGTTCATAGTTTACAGTTGTAGCCTTTATTTAATCTTCATAATTTTACATGCTGGGAAAACTTAAAACTGTATCAAAATGTTCCACAACACTGAAATGTTCTTTTCTGGTTTTATCAGGTACAAAATAATATCATCTGCAATTAAAGCCAACCATTATTGATTAGCACACCAATTATATCCTTGAATTTCTGAGTCCCTTATTTTCTTTGCCAGTGGTTCTAAGTATAATGCAAATACCAGAGGGGAAAGAGAACACCCTTCCCTGGTTCCTCTTTTCTGACACAACTTATCAGAGAGCAACCCTCCAACTTTGATTTTGCCTCTGATCCCTCCTATATCCTCCTAATTAGCCTTATTATGATATCAGAAAATGCAGACACTTCCATTATCGTACTCACAAAATCCCAGCTTACTTTGTTAAATGCTTTCTCTGGATCAAAACCCACCAACAACAGCAATATTTTCTTACATTCTACTTCCCTGTGGATCATGATTGTTCTATTAAGGTTGTCAAATATTTGTCTCCCCTCTACAAAACCACATTAATAGATATCTGTCAATTTTGACAACACCTTTGCCATGTTTTTATCCATTATAGATATAAACATTGTATAATCATGACTTAAAATTAAAATGGGCCTATGTGAAGCCTGATCTGATGGGTCTTTACTGCCTTCATGTATTACAGCCACTGCAGCTTTTTTCTAGGATGTTGGTGCTTCCCCCTTCTTTTAAAATATTGTTAAACATAATCTTCCATATCTGTGTCCCTTCCTTCCCTCCTAGCTTCCAAACTTCCACTGGAATACAATTTATTCCTGGATACTTTCCTGCAGATTGCTTACACATCACCACTTGTATCTCATCTCCTCAGGAGCTGATTATTTTCCAGGTTTAAATACAGCAGTAAGCATTAAACCCATTTAAAAAATAAGACCGTTAACTTTGAAATAACATCTTGTGTGGAAGGGACTTAGTTAAATGCTTTACCTATTTTATGTCTTTACTGACTTTCAACAACATTTTACCTGTATATATGTCTTATATATGTCTTTAAACTGAAGTGCTTAATACAACTGTGTCATGTGATTAGTCTTATGGTTTGAATTTACTATTTAAATGAAGGCATTTGATCTCTTTTTTTACACACTGATGAAGAGTTGATCCCGAAAGCTTTGTGATTCTTTTCTTGTTGGGAATAAACGCTGCATTTCACCCCATCATTTCCAGGTTTGGGATTTTTTTACTACTGATATATCACAAATACTCGTTGTCATTCCTTTGTAACAGTTTCAGAGAAATGTACTGAGACTGCACTCTAAATTTAGAATGTTATTCAGGATTTATGCACTTATTGCAGCTATGTGTTAAATTTAGTGCAGCCATTTTGATTTTGTCAGTACAAGGATTTTTAGTAGAAGCATATTGCCATTCACTGAAAATGTCACTGTTTAGTGGATAAATGAAAAGTGCCCTTTTATATACTACACACATAGATAGATATCTATATGTGTGTTCTGGACATATATTGTATTTCCCTACTGTAGAAAAACATCATACATCCTCCACGAACTTAAAAGAAATATTACTGAACTTTTCAAACTGTGAGCATGTAATAGAGTTCCATTTACTGCAAGCTTGAAATGGGCATATACCTCAGGAGCTGTTTGGTCGGTCATTTTATAGCAACAAAAAATGCAGTGGAGTATGAATGCAGATTTGTCAAATGGTCATTTTAGCCTTAAAAACATTGTGTTTGAGTGGTGTACGGAAATGTAATTTTTGTGTGTCTTTTTTTTTTTTTTTTTTTTTTTTTTTTACTCTTGTGTTTACTTATGTAGTAATGTTAACTGGACATTTCCCAGAGGCAGTGCACAAATCATACACTGTTAATGTTGAATATACTTTCTAAACTATGCTAGTAATAAAAGAAATAAAAAGAATGTATAAAGACTGATAATTAATGATAGAGCAGATGAGATAATGTGGAATTTAGGAAGAGTTATAGATAAGGAAGAGTTGAATGTGCAAAGGCAAAGGGAGTAAGAAACAGAAGAGAAGCCTCTGCTCATGTGGTTGAAACAGTATCTGGATCTTTACATAAGGTGTTTTGAAAGTTAAGGCTGGCTTTTCTTATAGCCTGATATCGTTATGGAGGATGAGTGATCCTCTGAATATGTGACTAAGAACAGAGAAGGAGTGTCCATTGCATTACAATTTCTTATAAAGATGTCATAGGCTTGTAGGTTTCATTGTCATAGCCTTCAGGAAGCTTGATAGCTGTGATGATAGTTTCTGCTTCCGATATACATATCAAGGTTATTTTTGAAGGATGTTAATGAAAGACGTCTAATTGTAAGAGTTGTTTATTAGATAATCCTAGAAATCCCAGTATAATGTTTCTGTCATTTTTTTCTGTTATTAACTTAGGTAAAGCAGTTTAGTTTTAGCTTTCCAAATGGTGTTTTCCAGGTGTTGAATTTCAAACAAAAGCTTTCCAAACATTGTTTTATAGACCAGACAGAAGCCATCTTATAGTACCGTACAATAAACAGAATATAAAGCTTCTGAAGTCTTTCTAAATAGCTTGAGTCTTTGAACTCTATGATATTTTTCTAGTAAGGAACCATTGTAGCTTTTCAGGGTCTGTTAGGTGGACTGTTCAAATGCTACAAAACAAAGTATTTAATTCAGTTATGGGTCAAACTACTGGAGTTTAAAGTGACTATACATGGTATATGGGCTGTGGAAAATGCTTTTTGGATTTTTGTAGATATACACTGGTAAAAGTTATCTTCTCTTGTCGTTATATCTTTAAAGACAGTGTCTTTTTTAAGATTTCATAATTTATTTTATAATCATAATCTATCTTTATTTTCACACCTCTTGATGCTACATTTATTGACATTAAATGTGAGGACATGGCAATCGTACCAGACATATATTTTTAGACAACATTGGAGACGTTTGTCATTTTTATTGAAATATTCATGTAACTCAGTTGGAAATTGTCTTTGTATTTAGTTATCTGAAACCCCATTTCTCAGTTTCATGTCTGAGAATACCACCACAAAATGTACTGACAGCAGTGAAAATCCCTAACTGACATCACTGGTGATATATAACTTCTATTGGACAATAAGGTCTTAAAGTGCTAATACTACATATGTGTGGTCTGTTTTAAATATTCTTTTTATGATGCTATGCAATGTTACACACACACACACACACACACACAAGTACACACACACACATACATGCACACACGCTCAAATGATCAACATTTCAGAACACCAGACATCAGAAGATTGAGATCAGATGACCAACATTAAGAAATATTGAAAGTCCGATAATGTAGGAATACTGTTTGTGCAGATATTCTGGAACAGTAGTGTTTAGGGAAACTACCTTATTCCCCCACAAAGGTGTGATCTTGCAGTTGATCTATATAATTATCTGGTGGTGTGGGGGGAGTGCATGGTGGCTTGTCGCCCTGCAAAAGCACAGTGTTTGGTGTTTATGTCTGTTTCGCAATGTTTCAGAATACTGATCATCTGAATTCCATCTTCTGATAATTAACTTTTTGAAACTTTCATCATATAAATTATATCTATATAGCTATATCTATATTTATCTATCTCTCTATCTAATACATATAAATTTAAGCAAAACCATGTCTGTTTTGACTGAGGTGAAATGCCTTAAAGTGATACAAACAGAAAATGTTTTTGTCTACACAAAGCTGTCAAAATTCATCAGAGTAACAAATATTTTTGTTCATTTCTTAAATACCAGATTTTACCACGAGTAAAAGCAAGTCTCAATGTTATGATAAAAATCATGCATATAAAATGTTTTTGAATATTCCTATACCAATCCTGTAAGTGTACCTTGTACGACTATGTCCTATAAAAATCATTAAATATTTTTAAATATCTGAAACTCCTATTCTTCAAAATCAGGTTAAATTTGACCAACTCAATAAATTCCAGTTATGTCCCAATCTTATTTGCTATGGCATCTATTTCATTTCAGTTCGTGAGCTTAAATATCCTATCTTTTCATCTAGTTATACCTTTTTCATGTACAAGAAATTAGTACTTTTTCCTTTCTCCTTTTTAATATTAGCACATTTTCTGTCGCCTGTAAATTGCATTGAATCTGTTCTTTTTTCCAGTAATATAAACGTGGTCCCTTAACCTTACTTTCTATCTCCCACTTAGTAAATGTCTCATACTTTGTGATGTTTACTACTATATCTGCATTACATAAGTAAGGACTTTCATACCATCTGTTTTGCACATGCTCAGTAGGCCATAAACACACTTACCATTCAGGCAGGAAGCGGGGTACTTATAGTTGTTGTAGGCAATGCTGAGTATGTCTTAGAGCCCTGATTGATTAACCCAAAACCCAACCCCCTAGACCATGCAGAAAATTGACTATAACACAGCCCACATGGAGACATACTGGAGCATGTATCTGGACTATTAATGAAAGACGTTTGATACCGAGGCCATCTTGAATGACAATGAAACACAGTTCAGTTTCAATGGTTTTGTACAGTCAAATGGAAGAATAGTTAAATATCATGGCAGTGCTTTCCATACCAACTGTAGCAGCAGAAGAAAAGCAGGTTGTAGAGTCAGAGGAAGAATGTGCAGCAACAATACCACAGCTGAGAGAGTGGTGGGCACAGTACATTGTAGCACTGGCAAAGAGGTGATATGTGGTCTACAAGTGCAGACCATTCCATAGACAAAGTAAAATACAGTAATCCGTGAGGTATTACACCTAGACTATGCGGAGTAGTATATCGACTGTCTGTGCCTTGCATCAGACATTTTCATAAACACACTGTTTAGGGGTTAGACAGAGCACAGACTTTGTAAGTAGTCCAAGTTGATGTGAAGGACATAGAGACAAGTCACTGCAGAAGATGATAAACCTTTATGTCACCCACTGGATAGCCAGCTGGCTCACAGACAGGACCCAGGAAGTTAGAATTGGGGAGTCCACCTCTACAAAGAGACTAGTCACACATGTAGTCCCTCAGGGATTGCTCCTTGGACCACTTCTTTTTGGCATTTAACTTCTCTGAAGTCAAGGCCAATGACAAGGGCCTCTGGCTGACTAAATCTGCAGAAGACTGCAAATTAGGAGCAGTTATAAAATCCCCCACTGACGTAAATGTTCTCCAGGAAAGGCTGATGCTGACAAATCACTTGAGTCAGAGCCATGGACTATTTATTTATTTTTTATTTATTTATTGAACATTTGGTTACCTGGAAGTTCCCACTTGGAATGAAGCCAATTTTCAGCTGAGACCTGGGGAGAAATGCACCAGGCACATGTCTTTGTAATGGGTTCCTGTTACATTATCAAAAGATAATGTAATTGAGCAGCCAAAACATCGAAACAGCCACATTTTGAAGTTTGCATTGTGGGATCGCAGTATGTCAAGATTGGGATATTTTCCCTTTCCTCGCTGTAGTGCGATCCCGGAGTTGGAATATATATTTAGCGGGGGTGTGGGGGGCACAGCCCCCCACAATAAAAGTTTTGAAATGCATCCAATTCGATGTTTCGGCCATTCGATTACATTATCTTTCGATAACACAATATGAACCCTTTGTAACATGGGAGGAAACGGGAGCAACCAGAGGAAACCCACATGAATGCAGGGAGGACATGCAGACTCCTCACAGAACGCACCCCAAATGAGAATCAAACGAGAGAACCTCTTGCTGTGAGGCGGCAACACTACCGCTTCACTACTGTGCCATCACTAAAATTAAATTCCAGTAAATACATAATAGTATCCTTTGGGAAGTCATCCATCTCTGGTAATTATCATATTGAAAACACACCCATAAGAGTTGACCTGGTAGTCAGGGACTCAGGGGACTTTGGGGTCACACACAGACAGTAATCTATCCTTTGAATATCATGTGTCTACAGTAGTAAGGAAATCATTCTGTGTTATTCAACTTATAAGCAAATGATTGGCATTTAGGTTCAAGGAGGTCATTGTTTCACTGTGTTCATCATTCATTGGACCTGTCATTGATTACAATGTCCCATTTGGTATATATCTAACCAGCCACATCCAAT